>NW_015173233.1:5007-11231 GCF_001447785.1 Gekko japonicus | reverse complement strand
TGGATGGGCCTTTGGCCTGATCCAACATTGGCATGTCTTATGTTCTTATGTTCTTAAGATACCATATGGAAAGACCCTGATCTGGATAGCCCAGGCAAGCCCGATCCTGTCAGATCTCAGAAGCTAAGCAGGGCCCACCCTGGAAAGTACTTGGATGAGAGACCTCAAAGGAATACCAAGGTCTGGAGGCAGAGGCAGGCTATCAACCATCTCTCTGAACATCCTCCATGAAAGTACTTGGATGAGAGACCTCCAAGGAATACCAAGGTCTGGAGGCTATCAACCACCTCTCTGAACATCCTCCATGCCCCAGTAGGAGTTGAGAGAGGATACCATGACTTCCAGGCATGGGCATGCACACACATGCAAACAAATGCAAAAATACCCCCGCAAAAGAGAAGTATTAATTCTTGAATGCAAAGATGTAGAGTCAGCTTCAAGTGAGGAATCAGCAAGTAAGGGATGGATATGGGTGAAGACATGTTCTGTTCATAATCACTAAAGACGAATCGCCAACTACTGTGTCTTCTCAGTTTCAGCTTAGCTTTCCCAAGACCATAACTCAGACATTAAAGATCAAGAGAAGACTCATCTGCTGACACTCCCATTTGAGATGGCAAACATCAGTTCCACTCCCTGCTCCTCTCTCTGTCTTGCTCTAAACATGGTGCCATGGATGTATTCTTTGTCTGTATCTACAGAGCATGCCAGGAGCTGCGGTGGCTCAAGTGGTTAAAACGCTGAACTGCAGGCTGTGGAAGGTCGGTAGTTCAGCAGTTCGAGACCCGAGTGTGCCGCATGACGGAGTGAGCTCCCGTCTCTAGTTCCAGCTCCTGCCAACCTAGCAGTTCGAAAGCAAGAAATTGCAAATAGATAAATAGGTACCACTTCAGTGGGAAGGTAACAGCGTTCTGTGCGCCTTGGTGTTTAGTCATGCCGGCCACATGACCACGGAAACATCTTCGGACAGCGCTGCCTCTTCGGCTTTGAAACGGAGATGAGCACCACAACCCTAGAGTTGGATTCGACTGGCTTTCGAGCAAGGGAACCTTTACCTTTACCTTTACAGAGCATGCCAAAGGCAGGCCATATTCCTTCCACGTTCTTATCAGGAAGGGGTGGAACCATCACCTGACTAGCATGCTGGAGAATGTACTGGAGAAGCTCGGGCATGATAAGCTGCCTCCTCACTGTGGCCTTTCAACTCAAGTGCAGTCTTCCCTGGCTACCAGCTATGTCCTTATAGGGAACAATCTCCCCTCTGTCATGTCCAGTGAAAATGTCCTCCTTCTCTTCATTCCTTGGAAGTGGAGCAGGCTGGTTCACCACAGATCTTTCACTGTTAGGGATGGTCGTGAACAAGGAAAACACGGTTTGGTTCAGTTCATGGTTTGTGGTATATCCAGTTTGCGAACCACAAACCGTCAAGAATTTTAAAGAGCTAAATGAACTGGTTCGGTTCATGAGGTTCATGATGTGGTAGAACAGTCCCTTGGCATGCTAGAGACATCAAACTTGCAGGGGATCTCTAGCTGACTCTTCTCTATCTGCCTTCCAAGTTTAATGAAGATTGAATTCACGGAGTCTGAGTTAGCCCCCCTCAAAGAAGGTGCCCTGAGGAAAGTGCTTTCTGGGGAAATGACAGACTTCCAGCCACGGGCACACGGACTAGCAACCCCTGGGAGTGCTTGGCAGGCAGAGCAGGGGTAGTACCGGTGGGGTAGTACAGATGACATGGGAATCTCTATCTATCTATCTATCTATCTATCTATCTATCTATCTATCTATCTATCTATCTATCTATCTATCTATCTATCCTCTAACTTTCATCTATCCATCCTCTATCTTTCATCTATCTTCTAGCTATCTTCTAGCTATCTAGCTAGCTATCGATTGTTTATTTGTTTATTTATTTATATTTAAAGTATTTCTATGCTGCCTTTCCGCCCGACTCAGGGTCCTCACGTTGGTGAATGTTCAAACATTTCAAACTTTAAAACAGCCTTTAAAGCACAAATATGTATTCAGTATTTAAAACAGTTAAATAAAACAGATCAACACATAAAAACAACGAACACAAGGAGGGGGGCTAATAAGAATTAGTGGGAGAACACCAAACAAGAACAAAGAAAAGTATTTACCCGCTGGCAGAAGACAGAAGACTCTCCCTTAGGAGGGATTTCCAGAATTTTGGTGCCACAACTGAGAAGGCCCTTTCTCAGTTTTCTATCCACCTAGCCTCAGATGGCAGGAGCACATGAATCAGGGCCTCTGAAGATGCCCAGAATGGTCGAGTACATCGATATGGGAGTACCTTGAATGCCAGCACTTTGAATTGGGCCCCTAAGCAAACTTGACACCAGTGTACATGGAACAAGACTAGAGTGGTGTAGTGATCACACAGAAGTGAGATCACTGCCCTCTAAACTGCTCTATGAATCCCCCAGATCTCTATGGTAAAGACAGTGATGTTACTTCCAGTCACTGTGTCTGCAATGCTTTAGGAATTTCTCCAGTATTTACCATAGAGATTGGAGAAATTCCTAGAGTGTTGCAGACACAGTGACTGGAAGTAACATATCAGTGTCTGCACCACCATCTCTTCCCACCACCTCTTTATCCCACAGCAAGAGTGGGTGAGAGCAGGCAGGAGACAGCCTGTTAAGCCCAATGAGGACAAAGACAATTAATGAGGGGGAAAAGAAACAAGCATTGAGAACAGGAAGCAATGATGGGAGGGGAATTAAATTTACATTAAAATAATGGGAATATTCAGCCAGATATTACTTGAACAATTGGATTAGCCATATCAGAAGTGGCACTTTCAAAATTAATACTGAATAGGAACATTATTAAATGCACTAACCATGCCAGTTAGGTTCAAAATTTTAAGTTTCCTTTTTATGAATTCTTCACTCTTTTTTGGGCGGAGGACTGCAGTCCCCATTTTTCTCAACCATATTAATAAAATCCAGGAGAAAGACTGCTTTTAAAATGGATGCCTGTGGGGTTGTTGTTGGGGTTTTTTTGCAGAATTTGTGTGTAAATAGCATGAATATGATGTAAAACAAACAGAAAAAAATACCCCCCAAAACCGGTGACCACACATGCATTCTGCATACTGAAATTATGGAATATTCCACACAGTCCTAATTCGGAGGGAAGCTAAATGCATTTCATCAAGACAATTGCAACGTACGGGGATGGGGATGGCCTAAAACAGGGGTGTCAAACATAAGGCCCAGGGGCCACATCTGGCCCATCCAGGGCTCTTATGTGGCCTGCGAGCAAGTAGTGCAAGGGAGGGAACAGGAGACTCCTGGGGGAGAGTGGGCGGAGCCACTCCGATCATGACTTCAGCATGGCGGAACACCCTCATCTGCAGCAGTTAAGTACCATGGGAGCATGTGCCCAGTGCTGCATCACTGGCTCTCCAGTCTACCCATATAGGTTTTCCTTTGCACCCCCCTCCCAACCCATGAGGCCTTGAAGCAAGGATACACCAACTCGGAACTTACCAGCTGCTGTCCTTTGGCAGTTTATATCTCTGGTACTGGCATTCCATTTTATGGCACACATGGCCCAGCCTGACAAAGTGACATTTATGTCAGATCTGGCCCTCGTAACAAATGAGTTTGACACCTCTGGACTTAAAACATCTTTCAGCCACCAATAAATTCCACCAAAAGTCAAATTCAAACCAAATTGGGAGATTCCTGCATGGGTGAAAATTAGGGTTGACAGCTCTGGCTGGGGATATACCTGGAGGACATAACCTCGAGGGGGTGCCAAACTCAGACCTTTGTTTGGTGTAGTGGTTAAGGGTGTGGACTCTAATCTGGGAGAACCGGGTTTGATTCCCCACTTCTCCACATGCAGCTGCTGGATGACCTTGGGCAAGCCATAGTTCTTAAAAGTACAGTTCTTGAAAGAGCTCTCTGAGCCCCACTTACCTCACAGGGTGTCTGTTGTGCGGAGGGGAAGGGAAAGGGAAAGGAGTTTGTAAGCCGCTCTGAGACTCCGAGTGAAGGGCGGGGTATAAATCCAATATCTTCTTCTTCTTCTTCTTAATTTGCCATGATTGCATTGTATTTCCCACTTCATTGCATTCCCTACTTCATCCCTAAATCTCCTGCTTGTACGCTTCAGTCTAGGAGGGGGTTGAATGTATGTGTGTGTGTGTGTATGCCTGCTATGCTGGAACTGCTTCATGAAGGAGCCTCCCAGCTCCAGCTGGGAAGAATGTGAACGGCCTTGAACACTGCTTGCATGAGCGTAGCTGTCACCGATAAGGAATGGAGAGTTGCAGGTGGTAGGAGGAGGACCACCAAGGCCCGTTAGCTTCCTGCGAGATGAATGAACAGAATGATTGGATGGGGGGGGGCTTGTTTGAACTATGTATAACTCTGCATCTTTGTGCCAGAACTTTAGTTCTGACACAGAATGTCATAGCTTGGATCATCGTAATGCCTCAATAAACATATCACTAAGCAGAGAGCGTAGTTGGGAGCAATACTCCCTCTGAGCTGTGGGGTCTTGTGAGCAAAGATTCTACTTGGTGAGCTACTAGCATTAAAGTCGCGAGTTTGGGGAACAAAAGGCACTCAGTGAGGATATGATGCCATAGAGTCCACCCTCTATAGCAGCCAGGTAGGCTGAGAAGTAGGGATGTCAGCCTCTAGGTGGGACCAGGGGATCCCCCAGAATTATATCTCATCTCCAGACTACTAAGATCTGTTCCTCTGGAGAAAATTGATGCTTTGGAGGGTGGACTCTATGGCATCGTACCCCACGGAGGTCTCTGTCTTCCCCGGGCTACATCCCCAAATCTCCAGGAGATTCCCATCGTGGATCTGGAAATCCTACCCCCATCCCCCACCGGTGGCCAATGTGGACCTGGCAAGCCTAAGGCGAACTGATCTTGGTTGTCTGGAGATTAATGGTAACAGTGGGAGATTTCCAGGTACCCCCTGGAGGCTGGCAACCCTAGTTGAAAGCTGAAGAAAAGCCGGTGACGTTTCTTACAACGGTTCTTCCAAGTGGAACCCAAATCTTGTACCCAAAGGGGCCTTTCTGATGATGGAAGGAGTTTGTGCACATGTGGAAGGGGTCCTCTTCAACAGATAACGAAAGCTGTCATGGTTAGGGCTGCTGAGCCCCCATTTGGGAAAGTGGATCCTCTACCCTGGCTCCTGTGTTTTTTAAAAATAATGCTGGTTATAGCATCACTTCATTTCTGTTTTATTTTTTTTAAAAGCACAGTACTGACATGGGGTCACTCAAGGGATTGCGGGAAACTCTGTGGTAAAACCACAGCATTCCCGGCAGCTCCTAGAGCTACCTTTGTCACTTCCTGTTTTGAACTGGAAGTGATGTGATTAGGGTTGCTAACCTGCCGGTGGTCACTGGAGATCTCCTGGCATTACAACTGATCGCCAGGCAACAGAGATCAGTTCACCTGGAGGAAATGGCTGCTTTGGAAGCGGGATTCGATAGCGTTATACCCCACTGAAGTCCCTCCCCCAAGCCCTGCCCTCCTTAGTATCCACCCTTAAAATCTTGAGGTAATTCCCAACCTAGAGCTGGCAACCCTAGATGTGATGCCGCAGCGACATCACAGCCCCCTCTGTATCCCTGCTAGGGTTTCCAAGTTGATCTTCGCTGGGAGCAGGGGGATCCCGGCCGGCGTCTGGTGCACGCGGGAACGCGCGAAGCATGCACCGCACGCACGTCACCCCGAAGTGACGGGAGGATGCCGGGCACGCTGGGGGCAGGGGGGCCATGGCCATACAAGGGAAAACCATAGAGTTTTCCCTTGTCGATTGGGCCCATGACCCCAATGTGCTCTACGTCATGCGTCACTTCCTGTGACGTTCTGGCAGTGCGTACCTCAGCAGCTCCCGGACCGAAGCAACGCTCCCCCGGCAGTGAGTAAGAACGACTTGGCATCCCTAGCGACATCACAGCCCCCTCTGTATCCCTGCCCAAATCCCTCCCCCTGGCTGCCAGGTATTGCCTGGCAACCCTCGTCATGGTGGAGCATAGCAGTCCTGAAGATATGTGGGTTGAAGGCCATGAACTGTAATTATGCTGCGATTCTAAGTGAGGCCATGTTAATAATTTCAGAAAAGAGGGAACAGCAATGTCTGCAGACGCAGGCGGCGTCCTCCTGAGATACAGATCACCGCGGACAGACTCGCTTTGCTTTCCACACCATTTCCGCT
>NW_015173233.1:0-3960 GCF_001447785.1 Gekko japonicus | reverse complement strand
CAAGCCATAGTTCTGGCACAGCTGTCCTTGAAAAAGAGCAGTTTCTGTCAGAGCTCTCCCAGCCCCACCTACCTCACAGGGTGTCTGTTGTGGGGAGGGGAAGGGAAAGGAGTTTGTAAGCCGCTCTGAGACTCCCTTGGGTAGTGAAGGGCGGGGTATAAATCCAATCTCTTCTCTTCTTCTCTTCTTCTCTCTCCCCAAACTGTACCCTCCCCAGACTTCACCCCCCCAAATAGCCAGGAATTTCCCAACCTCGAGTTGGCAGCCATAACACTGAACTGGGTTCGAGTTGAAATGAAATAATCGTTTTGTTGTTTAATTGCACCAGTCCTGATTTGCCCTGGTTCTTACAGGTAATTCTAGAAAAGCCACAGAGAGGGCAGTAGAACATTCTTTGGACCTGGGTTGGTCCAGGAAGCCCCAGATGTCCATCTGCCTCAATATGTTCTTGTGCTTCTACTCAGTATGATGCCTGTTATCTAGGGGGTCTCTGTGATCTTTTGTCACCTGCCTGCAAAAATATGGGGGCTAGTAAAGGTCCCAGAAGGCACAGTTACTGACTGGTGGACTGCGCTCAGCTTGGAATCTCATGCAGGGGTCATTTCGTAGAAAAGGAGGTGCAGGAGCTCATTAGCATAACTCATTTGCATATGCCACACCCCCTGACATCACCGGAAGTGTGTCAGAAGGCAACACCCACCGCTCAGGCTCCACTGGACTGTTTTGGATTGCTAGCTATTGGGGGGGGGGGGAATGTGCAGATCTGTCCTCGCAGAGGAGGGAGAGCTTGTACCTGAATAAAACTTGGTCTTAAAGGTGCCACTGGACTGTTTTGGACCAGGGGGTCAGGGGGAGCTCTGCAGCTTACCTGGCTGCTTCTTGCTCAGACTGAGGGCTGCTGGGAGCAGGGGGTGGGGCTTGTTCCATGTGCCCGCCCCCTGGGCTCTTTACTGCCGGAGCTCCGCTCCTGTGTGCTCCTGCTGGAAATTACCCCTGATCTCATGTATACATGATATCTCTGACCGCATGTATCCTATTCACTCCTTTGTCACATATAAGTTAACTGCGGCAAGGCTGTATCGGGGAAACAAAAGGGCAGCACCTGGAGGCCTATAGCAATGAGAGCAAAACCTGCCCTCCATGCAGACACGGGTCGGTCATGATGACTGCTCTGGTAAGCCTCTGCAGGAGGAACTCCTGTCCACGTGAACCCATCCGTCATAATTTCTGACCTTTTAGTCTAGGTCTACAAAACCCCATCACCAGTGTTTGAGTCCGATTTCCCAATGTCCTATTTGTTGGCAGAGTTTAAACATGCAGAGGAAGGGAGCACCAACAGCTTAAAGAAATAACTCAGTTTATTAAAGAAGAAATAAACTCTGACAGAACAGAGGAGAGGTAGAGAGGCTTAACTAACTGACTAACTGCTGTGAGACAGAGGAACCAAGGAGGAGGGCTCAGTTGGAGCATACTTCTTCACCCAAAGAGTGGTGAACACATGGAATTCACTGCCACAGGAGGTTGTGGCGGTTACAAGCATGGACGGCTTCAAGAGGGAATTAGATAAGCATACGGAGCAGAGGTCCATCAGTGGCTATTAGCCACAAGGTATAGAAAGGAACCCTGGAGTAAACGATGCTCGGTATTCTTGATGCTTGGGGGGGGGCAACAGTTGGAGAGCTTCTAGTGTCCTGGCCCCACTGGTGGACCTCCTGGTGGCACCTGGAATTTTTGGCCACTGTGTGACAGAGTGTTGGACTAGATGGGCCATTGGCCTGATCTAACATTGGCTTCTCTTATGTTCTTCTGCTCTTAAGAGACAGGAAGAACATAATTGGAAATTGTGGGGAATCCCTAATCTAGCTGTGCTAATTAGCAGTCCTTCAGCTATCCCCTATAGCCTGTTCATCTGAACTTCATGGAATTGGTGCACTATAGACCTTGTATATTCCAACACTATTATGTTCCACATTAACCAAGAAACACAACCCAAGAGAACCAGTGACGTGATTCTTATTAGCTGGAATCACCAGGGAAAAGACCGAGATAAGCCTCCATCTAGGCATCCCTTTGATCTGCCTGCACCTCAGTTTACTGCCCCCCCAAGAAACTGGGATGTGGGACAAAAGTGGCCTCCACACAGTGATGCTCTAGGGTTGCCAACCTCCAGGTGGGGGCTGGATATCTCCTGGGATTACAGTTGATCTCCAGACCAAACGGAAGCCTCATTTTTGTTTGTTTCGTTTATGTGTTTAAAACATTTAATCCACTTTTCCTGGAGAACATGGCTGCTTTGGAAAGTGAACTGTACGGCATTATACCCCACAGTAGGGTTTCCAGGTCCTAACTCTAGCTGCAGGCATGTTGGGGGCGGGACCACTATCATTCAAGGGAAAACCATAGAGAATGATAGAGTGTCCCCCCCTCCCGCAACATACCCGTCATGATGATGACCACACCGGGCACATCATCGCAATCCCGGCACTTTGGAGGTGGGGTTCCCCCCGGCGGCCCAATCTGGCCCAGCAGGTAAGGGGCCCATTGAGCGGGCAAACCCTCACCCCCCCGGGGGACCTGGCAACTCTACCCCACAGAGGTCCCTCTCCCCCAAAGCCCACCCCTCCACCCTCAATTCTCCAGGTATTTCTGAACCTGGAGTTGGCAAATCTATGTAGGAATTTCTATGGTCAAGACTATTGAGTCAAATGCTGCTTTCAGAGAGCCTCCTGAAGTCCTGGCCCAGCCGCCTGGCAACCATTCTCCAGCTCTCAGAGCCTTAGCAACCTCTCCTACCCAAAGAAGGAAGGGCTGGTGGATGTGACATGGCCCTCGAAAGCCACCAATGAGCCAAGATTGGTTGGCAGGGTAAGTCATGCCTTGCTTCACTTTTCAGTTTTAAAACTTGAAAGGGCCAATGGGGAGGAGACCTGGCCTTCCTTTTCTGTTTTTTAAAAAATTAAAGGGCCACATGAGGTAGAAGAAGAAGAAGATGAAGAAAAGAAAGAGGAGGAAGAAGAAATACCTTGTGAGGTAGGTGGGGCTGAGAGAGCTCTGACAGAAACTGCCCTTTCAAGGACAGCTCTTGTCAGAACTATGGCTTGCCCAAGGTCATCCAGCAGCTGCAAGGGGAGGCGTGGGGAATCAAACCCAGTTCTCCCAGATTAGAGTCCGCGCACTTAACCACTACACCAACTATGAGTCAAGCCTGCTTCTTTGAACCAAGAGGAAAGGTAGGCTATAAATGTTTAACTAACTAAATAATAAAATCAAGGGACAAGATGCCGCCTAAAAGCTGGTTGCCCCATCTAGTTTGCTCTGTCGTTTCCACTCCCCAAAACGCACCCGAATTTCTTGGAGATAACCTTTTGCTACTCCCAGAACTCCAGGAGCATTTTGTTTTTGTTCAGATCTACTAATTTGGGGTATATTTTTGGCTCGGGTGTTCTGCATATATACCCTTGGCACACAGCCCCCCCCCCCCCCCCCCCGGATTTAATTTTTGCAAATGCGGCAAAGCAGTTTTATTTCAGCAGGCTTTTGTTTGATTGACTAATAAATTGTTCTGGATATTATAGTTGTTTCAGGGTTTGGGGCTGGCTGTTTTATGGTAATCTATGATTCATTTGCTTTTATGATTGTTGTAAGGCACTTGGATTGCTTGGAGAGGAAGGGTGGAACTCTACAAATGAAATAATCATTGAGCAATGCCTTGCAGTGAGGGTACTGGGTGAGGGTCGTACACCTGTGATAGGGTCCAGCGAGAAATTTGCATTTGTTAAGCACCCTTGCAAATAGGCAAGCTCTCCCCACCTGCCATAATGATGGACATTTTGGTAGATTTGTGGGATTGGATTTTTTAAAAGGAGAAAGGAGGTGCACTGACCTGTTCTAGATCAAGATGGGTAGCCATGTTAGTCTGCCTGTAGCGACAAGAAAGAGCAAGAGTCCAGTAGCATCTTA
>NW_015173232.1:151931-181314 GCF_001447785.1 Gekko japonicus | reverse complement strand
GGGAGGAGGGGCTTAGAGGGAAATGGGGGATATAAAAGGGAGCCTGCAGTTGGATGGCAGAGAGGAAAACAAGCTGAGCTCCTAAAGCTGTGTTGACAGGGACCCAGCAGGGAGGAGGAGGACGGTGGTGACTGAACCCCCTCCCCTTCTGAGACCTCTAGCCAGACCTCTGAGACCCTAGGACCTGGGAAAGCAATGGAGGGGCAGGTGGGGCATGACAAACAGATATGGCCACTTCTCAAAGGGATTATTATCTAATACCCTAAAGCAATCATTCAAAGTGAGGGAGAGATGATATAATGGTAACATGAATTAAATGTTCAAACCACTACCACTTTTTTGGTAATTTTTGTGTGTGTGTGTGTGCATGTGTTTGTGGTTGTAAGCCTGAAAGTCATGGTGACTTCTAGTGACTCCTAGTGGGGCTAGGACATTTCAGAGAGGTGGCTTGATAACCTGTCTCTGCATCCCCAGCCCTGGTATTCCTTGGAGACCACCCTTCCAAGTATTTGCCAGAATCTTTCCTGCTTAGCTTCCAAGCTCTGACGAGATCAGGCTTGCCTGGGCTATCCAGGTTGGGGTCAAACCGCAACCATTAATGCAATCCTTGATGGTCAGAACAGGCATTTTTAAAAGTTGTTTTTAGATGACATTCACAACATGTATGTTTCTTAACCTGAGGGCAACCATCTTTGTTGTCCTATTAAAATGTGCTGTTACCAAAATGAAATCCCAGTTGTAACTTGGGCAATGTCTTCGAGTCCTGAGGATGATGATGAAGAAGATATTGGATTTATATCCCGTCCTTCACTTGGAGTCTCAGAGTGGCTTACAAACTCCTTTACCTTTCTCTCCCCACAACAGACATCCTGTGAGGTAGGTGGGACTGAGAGAGCTCTGACAGAAACTGCTCTTTTTCAAGAACAGCTCTGACAGGACTATGGCTTTCCTGAGGTCATCCAGCAGCTGCAAGTGGAGGAGTGGGAATCAAACCTGGTTCTCCCAGATTAGAGTCCATGCACTTAACCACCCCTGAAGCCAGCATCATTCACAAAATGCATTTTTAAAAAATCCTAATGCAGTTCTGACTGCAGCCACTAGGGTCACAGGGAAGGCAGAACACAGCAGAGTACCATAAATATATGATTCTGGGGCTCAACTTTTCTGCAATGTTAACAAGGTCAGATGCAGCCTCCTAACAAGATCATTACCTGTGGTTTCCCTCTTTCTTTAGTCTCACCCAGCTCATGCACCCAGGTCCCACCCAGATCTTGCAAACGGGCAGCCCTGTTAGTGTGTGGTAGCAAAATTTGCTTTTTAAAAACTCTTTCATTGTCTTTTCCTTCATTGTGCTCTCTTCCTTCCATGATCTGCCGTTTGTCACTCTATTGCAACTTCTAATCCCCTGCCCTTATTCTTCATTCTCAACTCCTTATCCATCCTGGTTGGCAACTTAGAATGTTTTTCATAGTAATACAGCAGCAAACCTTTGCTAATATTATGAAAAGAAGGGGGAGTTAATAAAAAGTAGTAAAAAGATGCTTCCCCAGCCACCTTTTACATGTGTAATAATAGAATGTTAATCTGCCTGAGTGGTAACAAATAAAGAACAGAAGTTAGAACCTTTCTCTATTTTTATTCCTCTTTTCTCACCAAGGGGGACCCAAAGAAGCTTACATTGGCCCCTGCCACACGGCAGGGGAAAAGCCCTTTAAAGCGCGGCTTTTAAAAGCCGCGCCAACGTTGATACGGCTCGGCGGTATCCCACGTTCCCCCGGCCGAGCCGCCTTTTCTCCCCGGCGCGATCAAACGCCGGAGAGAAAAGACGGCTCTAACCGGGAGCCGGCCGAACTGCGCATGCCTGAGCATGCGCAGTTCGTCTCCGGCCCGGGGATGTGCCGGCGCAAAGACGCGCCGGCGATCAGACACCCGGGAAGAGGCGCCTCGTCCATTTGAACCACCGAGGTAGGTGGTTCAGTTTGAGGCGCTTTTTCCCGGGAAAGGGACAGTTTGGCCACGGAAGCAAGACGCTTCCCAGATGTTGTGGTGTGATCGCGCCGGTTTGATCCGGCCCCAAACTGTCCCGTCCCCGGGCCAAATCGCCTCGTGTGAACGGGGCCATTGTTTCCCTCTCCTCCATTTTATCTTCACAACAACCCCGTGAGGTAGGTTAGGCTGAGAGCCCAAGGCCACTCAGTAACTTTCCATGGCAGATCCCAATCCAACACTTTAACCACCACACAAGCTTAGCTTCCATTGCAAATAGGATGGGTGGTGGTGGAGATAACCTGAGCCAGGATGTTCCTTTCTTTTTTGGCCCTGGAACTCCCATGATCATCCTGAAGCTGGTGGATGATTTTGATATTCCTAGTTTTATTTTCTCAGTTATTTCTGCTACTAATAGACAGATGGATGGATACGTGGATCTTTTTATTACTATAGATTCATAGTGACAGCAAGCAAAGTGATTTGTTATGATACTTGGTTTGGATCAGGGTCATATGGGGGGGAGCAGATGGAATCTTTGTCCAGGGGCCCATGGTGGCTCTAGGGTAGCCCTGCATGAATCTGCTATTTATATGGGAGACATAAATATTCCCCACATGAATATTCCCCACATATATTTATATGCACCACTTATCAATACATCTAAGTATCAACATTGCTCCATCTTTGGATACTTAGATCTAGAGATTTAAATCTCTGGATACTTAAACAAGTCAAATTTGTCTACAAACCTGTGAAAAACCTCAGGTTTGCAGGAAAATATAATGCCAGTTAACCCCCCAGCAAATGATAGACACAGTGCCTGCAGCTTTAAGAAACTGATATCCTCTGAGATCTTAGTTGCTACCCCTTCTCCTTTCCTCATGTCCTGGAGGGAGGACTCCTCACTTTGCCAGGCCCAGCAGCAAGCACTGATCTACCATCCAGCTTGTGCAGCTCATACAGGCCCAGCAACAACCACCTGGTGACTCACAACTGTTTGACAGCAGCCACCACACAAATGCCATTGTGGTATAGTGGTAAGAAAATCAGACTAGGACCTAGGAGACCCAGACTGAGATCCCCACTCTGCCATCAATGGGGGAACATGGGCTAGTCAGTTATGCCTGTAACCTACCTTACTGGGTTGTTGGGAGGATAAAATGGAGGTAAGATGAATAATAGAAGCTTCCTTGGCTCCCAGAGACAGGGTATAAGAATTAAATAAATAATAAAGCTGAAACACAGAAGTGGGTGGGAGACAGAGAAGGAAGCAGGCAAAGTGGGGGGATATGGGGGCTGCTAGGAGGAGAAAAATAAGAAATAGTGTGAGGAAGGGAATATGTATATGGAGCTTCATATAAACTGTCTAATGAAATTAAATCAGTACAGAATTTACTAGATTAGCTTTCCAAGAATAAGATAATTATGACATGGAAGGGCATTTCCAAATTAGTTCCATACAAGCAGTCTGAAATTATTGAGGTAAGTACTTGGCAACCCTAGGGCTAGCTTGCAATAGGATGGGGGAATAGCATTCTTCATTCACATACTCACATAACACACCATTTTCAGTGAGCTGGACCACAAGGAGAGAGATTTGAAGTGTGCTAAATAGTGGGGTTATCACAGCAGAGGTGAAGGCAGAGTGATTTTAACAAGCAGCAGTTTACTGCATCTCAACAGGAATGCTTTGCATGGCGCAACTGCCCTAACTATATACACCTAAGCCACTCCCAGCCCCCATATGATTGGTGAGTTCAAATGGCCTCCAGGCTCCAGATTGGCTGGCTGCCCCCAGGGGTCAATCTGCAGGCAGGCTCCAGGATCCTGCCTGCCTTTGTTGGCAGCTTTGGCTTCAAGCTCCAACTAGGTAGCCTGCCAGACAAGTCCAGGCATGCCTCCTTATGCTGGCTACTGCACCTGCAGCAGTTAAGCCTGAGTGGAAGATTGCACATGTCCAGAAATAACAGAGTGGAAGAGGTCTGTCTGGCCTACCCGAGAGATAGGAAGGAGGGTAGCTAGGTTCCATGTAGATGGGTTCAAGCCCCCTCAAACACACTCTGATCCCAGCCATTCAGTTGCTCAGAGCCTGGAAACCAAGATGGGCCGTGAAATATACTGGGTTCAGACGCGTTCAAGTGATCAGCTCATAGTTTATTAGTGATTCAGCAAGAGAAAGAAGACTGAGAACCCCCTGGCTGAAGCCGGGTATTTATGCCTGTAAAGGGTTACACCTCAAAAACACCCCACTCCCAACTATAGGCTATTTATACTACATTGTTTCCCAGTTGGGTTACTCTAGGATCCCTGTCACCCTACTGGTCCATTCTAGGATCCTAGCAAGCTATTGTTATGCATCCCCAAGCTAAGTCCTTTTGCAAGTACAGTTCAGGCTCAATACATAACAGGCCATGAAGTTGTGGAGTCAGGGTACCACCTAGTTTGTGTGGCCAGTTTGGGCAGAGGAGAAAACATCACCGTTCTGGATGGTTGTATTACATCTCTGCTGCCTGCTGGAATGCCTTTACTTCACTAGGTGCTGTCTTTCTATCTTCTGTGAAAATCACAATGGATCGGGCTCATAGATGATTAGGAGTAAACTTCTGTGAGTTTCTTTGGAATATCTAAGAATTTAGGTAAAGATGGTAAACAGCATGAAACTACCTGAATTTTGTAGAGGAAGCAAAGCGATACCTTGAAGCTCGATAGAATTAAACTGTACAGAAATGGGGGGGGAAGGGTTTATAATAAAATGTAGGGAAGGAAGGCAGCATGGCATAGTCTGATCTCATGAGATCTTGAAAGTTAAGCTTTGGTGGGGCCAGCTGTGAGGCCCAGAGCCTGGGGGCTGCCAGCAGCTGCATAGTGCAGGGCAGGGAATACTGGCCATTGGAGGCCGTGCCACTCACTTCCGGCTCAGCCCTGTCCCTAGGCATTGGCAATGAGCCTGCCCTCTCCTGGGGGAAAGAAAGGAGCAGGGGTGAAGGAGGGAGGCCAGTCCCAACCAGTGTTCCCTCTAAGCTGAGTTAGTGTGAGCTAGCTCACAGTTTTTTAGCCTCCGGTTCACACATTTTTGTCTTAGCTCAGGAAGGAGGGCTCCAGAGCAAACTAATTTATGCAGTAGCCAAATTGCTCGCTCACAACTTTAAAGCCAGTAGCTCAGAAAGTAGGATTTTTGCTCACAGGACTCCATACCTTAGAGAGAGCATTGGTCCCAACCAGGGGTCGTTTTGTAGAAAAAGAGCTAAGGGAACTCATTAGCATAACTCATTAGCATATGCCACACTCCCTGAAATCACCGGAAGTGTGTCATAAGGCCACACACCCGTGACATCACCGGAAGTGTGTCATAAGGCCACACCCACCACTCAGTTAGTCTTAGTCTTAAAGGTTAGTCTTAAAGGTGCTATTTGTTAGTCTTAAAGGTGCGGGAGTGCGAGGAAGCCCCGCAAAGGCCCCCTGCCCCCAACGATCCTGGCCGCCACCGCCGGCCTTGCGGCTCCACTGCCGAGCCCCATGAGGGGCCCAGCGGTAGACCTGCAAGGCCAACGGGAGTGCGAGTAAGCCCCGCCAAGGCCCTCCCTGGCCCCAGGCAGGCAGGGGTGGGGAGAGGCGGGGAGGAAGCAACTTACCCTCCCTCTTCTCCTGTCTCCTCCTGGCTGAATGAGGGCCGGAAGCAGGGGCGGGGCTTCATCGTGTGCCCCGCCCCCCGCCCCTCACCTGGGGGAACGGTGATCCCCTGCGATCCCCCGAATTGACCTCTGGTCCCAACCAACCTCTGCAATGTGAGGCTGAATGGCCCTGATGAGTGGAGTCAGGCAAGCGGGGGGAGGGGGGAGGAGGGAGGAGGGGCTTAGAGGGAAATGGGGGATATAAAAGGGAGCCTGCAGTTGGATGGCAGAGAGGAAAACAAGCTGAGCTCCTAAAGCTGTGTTGACAGGGACCCAGCAGGGAGGAGGAGGACGGTGGTGACTGAACCCCCTCCCCTTCTGAGACCTCTAGCCAGACCTCTGAGACCCTAGGACCTGGGAAAGCAATGGAGGGGCAGGTGGGGCATGACAAACAGATATGGCCACTTCTCAAAGGGATTATTATCTAATACACTAAAGCAATCATTCAAAGTGAGGGAGAGATGATATAATGGTAACATGAATTAAATGTTCAAACCACTACCACTTTTTTGGTAATTTTTTTTTTGTGTGTGTGTGCATGTGTTTGTGGTTGTAAGCCTGAAAGTCATGGTGACTTCTAGTGACTCCTAGTGGGGCTAGGACATTTCAGAGAGGTGGCTTGATAACCTGTCTCTGCATCCCCAGCCCTGGTATTCCTTGGAGACCACCCTTCCAAGTATTTGCCAGAATCTTTCCTGCTTAGCTTCCAAGCTCTGACGAGATCAGGCTTGCCTGGGCTATCCAGGTTGGGGTCAAACCGCAACCATTAATGCAATCCTTGATAGTCAGAACAGGCATTTTTAAAAGTTGTTTTTAGATAACATTCACAACATGTATGTTTCTTAACCTCAATTCTTTGGATACTTAGATCTGGAGATTTAAATCTCTGGATACTTAAACAAGTCAAATTTGTCTACAAATTTAAATGCCTTCTGACAGCTCACTTGTGTCATGCTGCTACCATGGCACAACTCACGCAAGTCAACTCAGAAGGCATTTAAATTGACTTGTGAATCATGCTGCCACCGTGACTCGAGTGAGCTCAGAAGACATTGAAATGCCTTCTGGCAGCCCACTTGGGTTGCAGCACCACATTAGCATGACTCTCACAAGTCAACTCAGCAGGCATTTAAATGCCTTCTGAGTTGCAACTTGTGCCACCACGGTGGCATGATGCAAGTGAGCTCAGAAGGCATTGAAATGCCTTCTGACAGTTCACTTGGGTTGTGCTGTGGTGGCGGTACAACTTGCACAGAAGGCATTTAAATGCCTTCTGAGTTTTGTGAGTCACACCATGGTGGCGGCACAACATGAGCGAGCTCTGTCGGGATCCCCCTTGGTCCGAGGAGTGGCGCCTCCGGTGGCCGTAGTGCCGGGTGACCCGTTGGGTACTGCTGAGACGGATGGTCCAGGAAGCAGGAGAAGTCACCAAAGGTGTGGGGAGAGAAGGGCCTCAGACCGGCAGGGGACAGTTCAAAGCACCCCGACTGTCCCTCTGCCCACACGCTATGACGATTGCTTTGCCCTCTCTCTCTCTCCTTCACTTCTCTCTGTTTCTCTCTCCAGCTCGTGGGTCCCAGCATGCTCCTCCTCCCCGGCCCTCTCTTTGTCCCACCTTTTATTCTTTTCCTCCTGCTCCCGGGACCACCCCTCCACCCCCTCTGCTTGGGCCCCGCCCCTCCTTATAAGTGGAGACATCAGTAGGGCGTTCCCCGGGTGGGTGTCGGTGTGCTGGTTGTGGCCTCGGCGGCCTCTGGGCCGTGCCGCTGGCGCCATCCTGCTGCTCCAGCCCTTCGGGGCTGCCTCCCGGCCCGCCACCCACATCCGTAGGCTCTTCCTCGTCTCGCCGTCTTCACCAACTTTGGTCCCACCCTCTGGCGCGGCCCGTGCTGTGCGCCCGGGATGAGGCTGCGGCTCCCTCCACTCTTGCCAGACTTCGGGCGGCTCTTCCTCCACGGGTCGGGCCTTCCTCGGTAAACCGGGTTGCAGGGGTTCTCTGAGGGTGGTCGTGGGCTCTGGGGTCTGCCTCTTGCCGTCCATGACCCCCGGAGCGGGACAAGCTCAGAAGGCATTCCTCAGAAGTAATGATTTTCAAGAGTTGGAATATGATGGTTACACCATTTTCTAGACAGTGCTGAATGGAAGGAGCTAATCTGTCACTCGTTAATGGCTCAAAGATCTTCTGTGATTTTAGTCTATTGGAAAATCCTTTGAGTGGACAAAACAAGTGTGTACATCCAGGGACTTGTCAAAGAGGAAGAGGAAGTTGGTTGAGTTGGTCAAATGAAATATTGGTCAGATATTGACCTAATATTCTGAGAGACTGTTTAATTTGTTACAACAGAATAATTACAGGCAACATACAGTATATATAAAAATTACTGTGAAAAGATACATTATATATTAAGAAATATTAAAGGTAGCTTTGACTGAAAGTATTATAGAAACAGTAGCAGCTTAATTCATGTTTTTTGCTCATAATTCATCTGTACTGTACATTGTGGATTACAGTATCGTAAGCACATTTACCAATCATAAGAAAAGAAGAGTATCCATGGTAGATCAAACCAGCAGTCCACCTAGCTCATCATCCTGTTTCATACACTGACTAGCCAGAAGCTCTAGAAAGCCTACATGAAGGAAACAGAGGCCAAATCCTACCCTTTTCTTCTTGCTCCCCAGCATTGGTATTCAGAGGTTTACCTCCTGTGAATATGTAAATCTCTCACACCAAGTCAGCAGGTGTGGACACCAGTCACTTTTTTTAAAAGAACTAGATGTCCCTTTTTTGTTTGTTTGTTTTTGAGCCACAATTCAGCAGAAAGTTTTCTGGTGCACCATCAGATACCTACAGACCTGTATAACAGATACCTACCCACCCGTGTTACTGTACATATAATAGTTTTGTGTTTAGATCTCCTTTGCTTAGCAGAATTTTTTGCCAAGGAATTATAATCAAAACATCCAAATGAAGCATCTTTCCTTCTGTAAAAAATACCTATTTTTAAAGAAATACATTTTTTGGTAGATAAATTCTGTTTATAACTATTGGAGCAGTGGCTGGTGTACAAATTCATCAAGGTAGTATTCCATTTATATGGAAGTAAGTCCCATTGATTTCCATGGAATTGCTTGCAAGTAAATGAGCTTAGACTTAAGGCCTAAATTGGCTTAGATTCAAGTATGTTGTTTAAAGCTGCCAAAGCTATTGTGCTTCAGAATGGCAAACTCTAGGCATACCATATCTTCTTAATCAAACAATCCACCCATTTAATATCACCTTCAAGATAAAGTCTGGCTCCACACTATTCTATTTAAACATATTTTCTGTCCTGAAATAAAATGCTCAAGGTCAAACTGTCAAAAACACAATGAGGTGGTTAAACTAAAACTGAAACCAGGAAACTCTAACTGAATTTACTTTGCTTTTTTACAATCTAACAACCTATCAAGATGATTACTGTATGTCGCATTAACTGCTGCAAAGAAAAGGCATACAGAAGTTGAAACTAGCTGACTAGTTGATAGAACTTCTCAACAGTAAAACAGTTAATCCCACTAATCAGAAACGCAACTGGTTACTTGGTAGAACTTCTCAATAGTAAAACTGTGAGTACCCCACCCTCTCCTCCAACTGAGACCCCCTTGGTTAGTGGGATCCCCGTCTTATTTTGGATGTAGTTGTTTTAATAGGCACCTCCTTTTTACAGCCTAAGTGTTAAGGGGATCTGAAACTTGGGGAGTCTCATAAAGACACCTGAGTACAGCCATGACATTGGGAAATCCCAGAGACTGAGAAGAAGGGTGTGCTGGCATTACAAACTGATTAAGTGCAATCTCCCCCAGCTCAGGGTTCTCAATAACTGTAGGACTTCTCAATAAGTCTTCACTTCATTCTCAATAACAAAAGATTTTTCAATACTGCGTACCCCAGAGGTGTCTGCCCAGCCCAAGGAAGTTGCTATTATATTAACCAATGCATGGTTCCTCTTTTTCATTCTTTTTAACTCAATCAAGAAGGGCACTCAAGTCAAGCTCCATCCTGTTTCAGGAGTTATTTTGACTCACTCAAACTTTTGTGTCAATACAGATCTGGCTTACTTCAACCTAATTAAAGTATAAAGTTTGAGTCCATTAGCACCATTAAGACCATCAAAGTTTTATTCTGGGTATAAGCTTTTGTGTACATGCACACTTCTTCAGATACACTTCTTCTTATCTGAAGAATGTGCATGCACGTGAAAGCTTATGCCCAGAACAAAACTTTGTTGTCTTAAAGGTGCCACTGGATTTAAACTTTGTTGCACTGCTTCAGACCAACATGGCTACCCACGCAAATCTAATTAAAGTATTAAAGCAGGCCCCACTCCAGTGACAAAGGGTCCTAGCTCCAGTGACAGTGTCTGGAAAGAGGAGAGTTTAGCAGGCATGCAAGGATCATGTGTGTGTGTGTTTTAACATAAAATTCTATCGAGGCGAAGTGAAAAGGGTTAAAATAGTAAGGAAGGCAAATAGTTAAAAATACCTTTAGGTACCAACATTTTGTAACTTCTAAGTGTTGTAGCTGCTCAAACTACTCAGGTGTAGCTAATTTTAGTTCTAAACAGGCCTAGAAGTTCTTGGCTAGTTTTACTGCAGTATGGGAAGGGTTAAACAGAGGATCAAACAAAGGACAAGGATTAAAACTGAGGGCACAGATTTAGTTTAAACTCTAATATCACTTTGAAATTTTATTATACCTATAGTTTAAAGTACTAATACCAGAGACTAGGGATAGTAATTTATTATCTGACTAACATCCTGCAGGAAGCACTATGGATTGCTCTGGAGTTGTTGCTTTTGTCTTAGTTGCCGTCTTATTCTTATTGTTTTAAATTTGGTTTTGATTATATGTTTATTCCTATTTTATTGTACATTTTTATATGTTATGAACTGCCCTGAGCCCACTTGTAGAATAGGGAGGGATATAAGCTTAAATAAATTTTATTTATTTATTTCTTCATTTATTTATTTGTTAGATTTTTATCCCGCCCTCCCAGCCCAGGCCGGCTCAGGGTGGCTCACACACAGTGTAAAATTTCAATAATACAATAAGATAAAATCACATCAATTAATATAAATACAATTTTAAATAGTGAATTCACAGATACGGCTAAACCTCAGGCAGGTTTTTATAATTTTCTATTACAAATAACAAAACAAACTGCAGCTAGGGGTTAAATACATCTAAGGCTTAAAAAACAGGAGGTCCAGTGTTAAAGCCTGGGAAGGAGAGGCGCTCTTGTCTGAACAGCTCCTTTCAGCAACACCTATTATTAATCAACCAGAGGATAACTCTCTCATCACCCTTTATTGGTTGGTTCCCAATCATTGTGAATGGCTCCAGTTTAGGGGTTGAGCTTTTGCCCAAGCTATTTATTTAGGGTTCCTACAAGCAGTCCTCAGCTCTGCAAAGTAGTAGGCCCCTGATCTAGTGATAAAGTGTCTGGAACAGGAGAAGAAAACACGAGTTTTAACAGATGTGTGAATTTAGCAGCAGGATGAGGAAGTGTAGGGCACTAGTTTCTCCATGTCCCTAAAAAGGGTAAGCACACTTTCCACAAAGAAATCTACATAAATAGGACATTTATAAAAGGTGTGTGTGTCTTTTTTTCTTTTTCTTAAAAAAAAAAAGAAGCAATTATGAAGATTGAATGTCAGCCCAGGGCTGGGGGCTGTCCAGTGCAACATGTATGACTATCTGCCAATTGGACAGAAGTCACAGGGTATGTGCTCAGTATAAGGAGCTCCTGGTTCTCAGGGAATGAATTTGCACCCTCAGGGCCAAGGTGGCTGACCTGGAGAAGCAGAAAGTCAGTTAGGCACATGGATAAGACCTTGGGGGGCTTGTTAGATGCATCCCACTCTTCATATGGCAGCCTCACTGCTATCAGGGAGCATGAGGGTCAAGGGGAAACAGGGCACCATGCAGAAAAAACAGGGAATGTTCCCACAGAATGGACGCCTTTTACGGTTGGTGAACAGGCAGGCCTCGGTGGGGGCTGGAGCTCACCGGAGCGTAGTTCCAGGAGAGAGAAGGCCAGGGGGCGGGGACATGTAGCAAGCCCCGTCCCCTGCTCCCAGCAGCCCTCCCCTCAGTCGGCCTGGGAGGAGAAAGAAGAAGCAAGGTAAGTTGTGAATTCCCCCCGTCTTTCCAGGCCCTGGAAAGCACCCCAAACTCCATCTTTCCAGGACTGCACTAAAGTGCGGGCACTGGAAAGGCCCCCGCCACCCTCCTCTCCACTTTTCCAGTCCCGTGCTGAGCACAGGACACTGGAAAAGCCCCCCGCCACCCTCCTCTCCGCTTTCCCACTCCCGCGCTAAACACAGAGTCCTGGAAAAGCTCCCACCATCCTCCTCTCCGCTATTCCAGTTCCGCGCTGAGCGCAGGGTGCTGGAAAAGCCCCCACACCCCCTCTCTGCTTTTCCAGTCCTGCGCTGAACGTAGGGCCCTGGAAACGCTCCTGCCACCTTCCGCTCTGCTTTTCCAGTTCCGCCCCTCCCTGCCATCTTTCCAGACCTGCGCTAAAGCATGGAGCTCGGCAAAGCCCTCCCCACCCCCGTCTTTCCAGGTTTGCATGTCCCGCTCCCCATAGGTAGCAATGCAAAGAGTCCAGTGGCACCTCTAAGACCAAGGATTATTCAGGTGGAAGCTCTCTGTGAGGGCAGATCTGCACGTCCTCCCCCATAGGTAGCAATGCAAAGAGTCCAGTTGCACTTTTAAGACCAAGGCTTATTCAGGTGGAAGCTCTCTGTGAGGGCAGATCTGCATCCCCCCCCCCCATAGGTAGCAATGCAAAGAGACCAGTGGCACCTTTAATACCAAGGCTTATTGAGGTACAAGCTCTCCCACCTTCTGACACACTTCCGGTGATATCAGGGGGTGTGGCATATGCAAATAAGTTATGCTAATATGCTAATGAGCTCCTGCACCTCTTTTTCTATGAAATGACCCCTGTGAACAGGTATCCTTTTGCACCAAGGAACCATCCCTGGGGGGGCTCTTACTGTTGATTTGACCCTTAGGCATGTAGATAGATGGGTTGTGAACTTGCGTACTGACCACATGGTGACTTGCCTGCCTAGTGCAAAGGTAGCAGACATTACACATGGTCTAGATAGGCTGATAGACAGTGCTTGGGAGGAGCTAATGGTCATGGTACATGTTGGCACCAATGATGTGGGGAAATGTAGTTGTGTGGTCCTGGAGGAAAAATTTAGACTGCTGGGCAGGAGACTCAAGGCCAGGACCTCCAAGGTAGCCTTCTCAGAAGTGCTGCTTTTTCCACATGCAAAGCCAGCTAGACAGGCATAAATTAGGAGTCTCAATGCATGGATTGGAGGAAGAACTGGGATTGGAGGGAGAAGCCAGAGTTAAATCTGCCTTCATCACTCCAGATAGTTCGCCTGAGGTTAACACAGATGCATTATTTCAGAAGCTGGCAAATAACTTGTGGAGTGGCAAGTCAGCACTTGCAGAGGCTTACCTGGATTACATTAGGGCTTTTTGTAGGGACTTGGGTTTGTACTGGGAGCAGTTAGTAAGAGTGCTAATTGCCATCCAAGGGGGTGATCTCAGGATCAAGCTGGAAACACAGCTGTTTGGAATGCCAGAGGTGGTCTTTGTGAGATACAGAGTGGGTAGAAGGAAGCACCTCACCAATGAGGGACAAGGTAAAGGCAACCCAAAGTTGGAAACTCCTAGAGACAAAGAGGCAGGTCAGAGATTTCCTGGGTTTGGCAAGTGTGTGAGAACTGGACAAACTCAGCCTTATTTGTGGGGGCAAGAATTCACTCTCTTGACAAACCACTCATCCTTACAATGGCTGCAAACCATGAAGAACACAAACACTAAACTGCAGAGATGGTCATGGAAGATTGAAGAGTTCAACATAAAAATTTAATATATTGCTGGACCCAACAATGTAGTTTCAGACTTCCTTTCCAGAAATGACATAGACTCCTAGAGTAGACTCATTTATGTGTGTTGTTATATGCTGAATGACTAGTATGTTTATTCTCACATGTGTAATATGTTAGCTGTATATTTTTCATAACTGATCTGTTGGATTCTGCTGCATAACAGCCTGCATACCAGAAGGCTTCTCTGCTACAGAATCTTGGGAGGGGGAGATGTGAAAAAATGCCTTCCCCCCTTTTTTCTGGGTCCCTTTTTAAAAGGGTTGTGTTTTTTTCTGTGTGCTGGATATGGGAGGGGAGAGTCAGATTACAGCTCGCTAAGGCAAGAAGCTCCCTTCTGTCCTCCCCTTTGCAGTCACAGATCTGTTTACTAGAGAGACAGGAAGAAGGGAGGAGGCTCCCAGGCATGCTTTGAGAGATTTCCCAGTAGTGCTCTGAGTGGCATTGTGAACGGTTCCTGGGTGGGGAGTAGCATTTTTAAATATCCTCACTGGGCAAGAAAGGGCTCATGGTGCTGCTTCTTCAGAGGGGACAGACCTCTGGGTGATAGCAAGTCATGGTGGCCATCAGAGTATGTTGAGCCAACCAAGGGTGTAGACTTTCCAATTTCCCGGGGGGAGGGCTGGGGCTGGGCCAGAGGCATTGCTTTGCTAGGAGCAAGGGTGGCTCCTGGGGGAGGCTGAGCACCTTCCTGAAAATTTCGGCGGGGGCTGATGCCCCGCCGCCCCCACAAAGATTATGCCTATGGAGCCAACAGGGACAGAAAGAATTGTGTTTATAATCACCTCTCTTTTGTTCTCCCTTTTGCTAATTTGGTGCACTTTTCAAGTATGCTTGTAAGCTTTCCCTTTTAAATAAATATTTTAATCTTTTGATGCTGGTAGTGGATTTCTGTACCTCACTTTCCCCAACTGCTTTGGGCATGATATTTTGCAAGACAAACCCCCAGGGAGGAGGGAAGCGGTCTCCAGGGGAGCCCCAAAGCAGCCCTTGGTCTCTGTGGTAACCAGGCACTGGGTAGCAGAAAGCCTTGAGGCCAGGCCTCAGAACTAGGAAGGGGAACTGAGAGTCCTTCTCAGTGGCAACCCCTAAAATAAGCAGGTGGTGGCACTGAGTACCCTAGTCAAAGGAAGAGGAATAGTTCCCTCCAGGAGTTGGCAACGCCAAGGAGGGAGTAGGCAGAGCAGGGTCTGCAACTCAAGCAGTTTGGTGTAGTGGTTAGGACCACGGACTCTAATCTGGGAGAAACGGGTTTGATTCCCTACTCTTCCATATGCAGTTGCTGGTGTTACCTTGGGTCAGTTACAAGTTTTTTTCAGAGCTGTTTTCTCAAGAACAGTCCTCAAAAGAGTTCTCTCAGCCACACCTACCTCACAAGCAGTGTTCTCTCTAATCTGAGTTAGTGTGAGCTGGCTCACAGTTTTTTAGCCTCTGGCTCACACATCTTTGTCTTAGCTCAGGAAGGATGGTTCCAGAGCAAACTAATTTATGCAGTAGCCAAATCACTTGCCCACAACTTTAATGCCAGTTGCTCACAAAGTAGAATTTTTGCTCACAAGACCCCACAGCTTAGAGGGAGCACTGCTCACAAGGTGTCTGTTGTTGGGAGGGGAAGGGAAAGGAAATTGTAAGCTGCTCTGAGACTCCTTCGGGTAGTGAAGGGCAGGATATAAATCCAATATCATCTTCTTCTCTTCTTCTTCTTCCGTCACACATGCCAGTAGCTCTCTTTGCAGTCCCATGACTGCTGTATGTACGAGAGAAGGAAAAGCACCAGCTGATAATGGATGGGGTAGTAGAACCACAAGACTTCCCCTAATAAAAGGCAAACATTTAAGATAAAGGCCCAGGTGGTTGTGTCCAGTCACCAGCCAGCACAGCTCCCTCTAAACTGGCACACAAAATTTTAACAGGCAGCTCAGGGCTTATGAGCTTCTGCTCACAAGACATTATTTTCCTCCATTGGAAACAATGGAGGATGAGGGCATCTCCTTCTGGGGCCCATAGAATTGGACCCCCTGGTCCAATCTTTTTGAAACTTGGGGGGGGGGTTGAGGAAAGGCACTAGCAGCTATGCTGCAAATACGGTGCATAAAAACACACCCCAAGCCCCAAATACCCCCAGATTGATTCTCCAGCCTGTGAGGCCTATTTACTATAATGGTCCCTGTAGGCTACAATGGAGCCAGGGGAAAATGATGATTATTTTTTGAACACCCCTATTATGCTTTTCAGTGTGATTTGTAAGCTGCCTTGAGTCACAGGGAAAAGTGAAATATAAATATTTGAATAAGTAAGTAGTTTGGGCAGGTTGGTAGCATTTAAGAAGAGAAGAAGAAGAGATTTAATTTATAACCCGCCGTTCACTACCTGAAGGAGTCTCAGAGTGGCTTACTATCTCCTTTCCCTTCCCTTCCCAACAATAGACACCCTGTGTGAGGTAGGTAGGGCTGAGAGAGCTCTTTCAGGAACTGCTCTTGAGAGAACAGCTCCAAGAGAACTGTGACTGACCAAAAAAACAAATCAGGCTACAAGAGTTCCCCCCCCCCCCATGCTGGTATGTTTTCTAAGGCTCGGCACAAAGTGACAGTCCAAGGCTAGGTTTACCAGTATAGTGGAAAGGGATGGGTAGACCTGTTCTCTGGAGGCCAGGTTTACCAATAAAGTGGACTGGGGTCGGGAGACTTGTTTTCTGGAGGCCCGGTCTACCAATATAGTGGAAAGGGGAGAGTAAACCTGTTCTCCAGAGGCCAGGTCTACCAATATAATGGAAAGGGGTGGGTAGACCTGTTTTCCAGAGTCCAGCTATGCCAATATAGTGGAAAGGGGTGGGTGAAATTTGACTTGATTCTGTTTTCTCTTATAATGTTTAAATCATTCTTAAAATATAGTTTAAATATAATTTAAAAGAATTTATTCTGAGATTTTAAAAGGTAATGGAAGTAATCTAAAAAACTAATTTACTTGATAGTCAAATGTATACTTGCTCACAACTTTAATGCTACTAGCTTTTTTTGCTTATGAGGTAGAATTTCTGCTCACAACACTGGAGTTTAGAGGGAACATTGCCAGCCAGCCCTACACAGCCATGCTAAAGAGGACTGGGTTTTTTCCCTTTTACACCTAAGATGTTGATTTGGCACACAGCTGTTCAGTGAATAAAGCCCTGTAACTCAGAATGGCATTGTGAAATTTTAAAGCACAAGTCCATGTGCTTGACTCAGATTAATTTTACTATTATGAACAAAACACTAAGAAGTCCTTTACCATTTACTCTGAGTAATTTAAAGGGTGAATGTTTTTCAAAATAAAATTAAACAAAATCACCTTTTCTCTTCTTTAATAATCTTTCCTTGATGGTGGCTGGAGCTCAAATCATAATGATCTAGAATAATTGGACATCGGCTCTAAGATTGACCAGTTTAACTGAAAGGCTAGTCTGCATTTCTTTACAGGGTATAAAAGATGACCTTGAAAATCGTAACTTCCTGAATCAGCATTTACAGAGTACATCAACAACCTTGACAGCAATGAGGAAATAAATTTTAACTGAATTGAGCGGTACTTGAATTTTTTTCCAGTATGAAGTATTAGGCAAAGCCATATAGACCTCCTTTCTTACAATACAAGGAGATATGTCAGTGATGCATGATCTTCACATCACTGTTTCGAACAAAATGTTAACGTTTGAGGTTATGTTCAACATTTTTATAGAAAACCACAAATAAAGACTTTAAGGATTTATCTACACATTTGGCCATCTTGAGACTGTATCATTGCTTCTCATATAAAAGGTTCTGTTCCTATGGAATCCTAACATGTTACTAACTTCCTGAAAATTCTTGATTTTTTTTTGTCTCCCAAGCACTTTTTTTAAGGGGGGAATGTCAAAGCATGCTTTCTCCCAACTGCATTCTGAAGTGGTACAATTTCATATGAATACGTTGAGGAACATCCAGCACTGGGTCCATGACAAGTCATATTAGATATTACCACTGTTGCCTCATGGAAGCTGACTAGGGCTGCCAAGTGGGGGCAGGTGGCAGGTAAAACCCCGCTTTGGCGGCCCGATTTCCGCTGCCGCAGAATCGAGCCCCGGGGGGAACTCGGCCCCCCGAAGTGCAGCATGGCTGCGTCACCAGAGGTGATGCAACCACGTCGAGGGCGTGGCCCCGATCATCAGAGGGAAAACTCTATGGTGGGGCCACGCCCCCAACGCGATCGATGTCGCGCGTCACTTCCAGGACGTGCTAAGCGTGTCTCAGCTTCTTGCCAGAAAGCAAAACGCTGAACATTAATGCAGGAGATTCTCTTTTGCTATAATAAACAAAACAGGTCTGGCTGAACACATGTTTAAGATACTTTGTATGAAAACAACAAAGTAAATGTAGAAAAGAAAATTTGTTCATTCAAACATACCGTGATGGACTGCACTTTTTAAAAGCTGCAAAGTACTGTACAGAGTAAAGGATTGTGACAGGTATAATTTTTCACAGAAACAGAGAGCCTTGAGTGACAGGCTGCACCAAGCAATCTGATTGGTTAGCCGCAGCTGAGCAGAGAGAGCTGCATGCTGAGGAGAAAGTCTGCCTTGACTAAGTTGAGTCTGATTTCAGCCTTAGCTGAGAGCAGTTTAATACAAACAGGAGAACAGAGGAAAGTTGACAAGGACGATAGTTAGACAAAGACCCCCATTCAGGTCAAAGAAAGGGGATAGATCCATATATATCCATATGTGAGGGGAGAATTTCCCTACGCAAACAGGGAGTTAGCTCTGAAGACTGGAGAGATACCTGGTCTGGTGTGGTTAGAAACTGCCTTTGGAGACCTTAGGAGTCAGTTAAAAACTCAAGATGAGTACTGGTGCTTCATGAGAAGGAGTCTGGGTACTGGAAAGAGTGTACCAGCCTTCTGGAAACCAAAAGAGCCAAAGAAAGTGTACTGAAGTGTTTGGGAAAACACTGGAACAAATGCCTCTCAACATAAAGATTTAAGTAACTGTGGATAGCTTAAGAAACTCTCAGCCTGAAACATAAGGACTAAAGTCTGTGCATTTACTGTTTTACCTCAGAGTTATCTATTGAGTTATGAAAACTAAAAAATGAAACATGTATATAGTATAGATTCCATTTAGTCAAATGTAAGCGGAAGTAATGAGTACAGACTTCAGGTTTGTTGTTTGTTGACTTTTCTTTGTTGTATATGTTATTCTTTGTCTCTTTATTCTATCTGAAAAATAAAAATCTTTACATATAAAAAAAGAAATTTTCAACCCCTGATTTCACCTGACCTTTCCCCTCTATGTAAAACACAATATTTTGTTATTTTTGAATTTCAAAATTCCTTGAATGCCATTTAAGTTGTTTAAGGCTGTGGTCACATGCCCATTTTGATCAGGTTTCACCACTGTTCCCGATCGCATTTAAAAGGGCTGTCACCCATATCGAAGCGGACTCACCCCCGCAATCCTTCTAGTTTCCTAGCGATTTTTCCAACACTGGGAAAATCAAGTACTTTCCGAATATTTGCACTGTGAATCCGCAATTTCACCAATCTGGAAAGCCATCTCTCGCTATGAATGCGATTAGGTTGTCTGAATGCCCTTCTTGCACTGAATTTCCCCCCCAGCTTTTGCCATTGTGCACATGATCAATCCTGCGCTGAATATATTCAATGCATGAACATTCAAGCGCAAATATATAGACTCCAGCGCTCGGTTGTACAGCGGTGGTTCATCTTGTTCACTGTTTGGGGAAAAAACACTGCAAAAACAAGGGAGTACAGTGTGATTTGGCCATGCACATATGCGCATGCACAAAGAATTTTTTTTTAAAAAAAAAACACCTTGTGCCGCTGATTGGGCAGCACAGCTATCTGGATAGTGCCTTGTTGCACGATACAAGTGGTTCAGGGAAGGATGTGTGATCATCCCATCCCACAAAAAATACCCCTGATCAAATATACAGTGGGAACAAATTGTGGTAAGCTTGCCATGTGACCACAGCCTAAGTTAAAGTGGGCTCCTAGTCCTTCCCTCAGGTTTCTGGACTGATCCAACAGCATAAATATTGTATTAGGACAGGGTGAGACAGCCAGAGTTCTTTAGCAAAGAAGAAAACACATTACTAGGGTGGCTCAGTCAGTAAAGGGAAAGAAAAACTGAGGGAAAATCTTGCCTCTGAGAGAGGGAAATTAATGGGGCTGTCATAATATCCTTTGCAGAAGCTTGTTATTTTAAATATCTTATATTCTAATAGCGATGTCAGGATATCTTTGGATTCTTAAATCCAGTGACTGGAGCTGTGAAGGACAAGGCAGATCTTTCTATAGACCTGAAAAGGGCCCTAGGTTTGCAGAAAAATGTGACATCTAAAAAAATATACTGGGGAGCTTTAAAAAACCAAGAATGGTTAAAAGAGCGCCTGTAGCTTTAAAAAATGGATTCCCTCAGTGGCTATTGCTAGGCAACCATAGTATTCCAAGCTTGATTCTGTCAGTAAAAGGCAGGTGAAGGGGGCAGGGCCCTTTCCAGGCCTATTTTGGCATTTGAGGGAGGGAAACTTGGGGCCAGGCCTGACGAGGGTTGCCAGCTCCAGATTTGAAAGTTTCTAGAGATTTCGTGGTGGAGTCTGAGGAGGGTAAGGTTTCAGGAAGCTGGATATAATGCCACAGAGTTCACCCTTCAAAGCAGCCATTTTTTTCCAGGGGGACAGATCTCTGTTGTCTAGAGATCTCTAGGTCCTACATGGAGATTGGCAACCCTAAGCCTGACAGCACCCTCTGAGTAACTTGATACCACCTGAATTGCATGACTCAACTAGGCTTGGCTGCTTGCTACTGTTCAACAGCAGCCACACTATGAAAACCAGTGTGCTGCAGCAGTTAGAGCATCAAAGTAGGGTCTGCAAGACCCACATTCAAATCCCCATCTTGCAGTGGAAGCTGACTGGGTGATTTTTGACCAGTCACATATTTTCTGCCTAACTTACCTCACAGGGTTGTTGTGCAGATACAAAGGAGGAGAGAATAATGTAAGCTGCTTTGGTCCCCACTGTGCAGAAAGACTGCAGTTTTCCTAGGTAGACGTTGTGGGGGAAGGGGTGGAGATGGAAAGCTGAAGACAGAGGGGCAGGTAGGTTGGTTATTAGGTGGAAAGGAGATAGGGTTGCCAACTCCAGGTTTGGGAATTCCTGGACATTTGATGGGTGGAGACTGGGGAGGGTGGGGTTTGAGGAGGGGAGAGACATCAGACAGGAATAATGCCATAGAATCCACCCTCCAAACCAGTCATTTCCTCCACAAGAACTACCACTGCCAACCTCCAGGTGAGTGCTGGAGATCATCTGGAATAACAACTTCCTTCCAGATGACAGAGATCAGTTCCCTTAGTGAAAATGAATTCTTTGGAAGGTGGTGTCTATGGCATTATATGCTGCTGAGGTTGTTTCCATCTCCAACCCTCATCGTCCCAAGGCTTCACCCCTAAATCTCCAGGAATTTCCCAGTTTGAACCTGTCAACCCTAATGGGGAATTGATCTCTGTAGCTGGGAGATCTGTTGTCATTCCTGGAGAGCTGTCACTGTCATTGCTGCTGGGAGGCAGGAAGCAGGTGGGCAGCTGGGAGTGCTTCCACCATTGCTGCTGCTACTGCTGCTACTGCTGTGCAGGGAGGGGGAGAAAGCAGGTGAGAGGCTGGAAGAGTGGTGGGGCAGAAAGAGAGAGTGATGAAGTAGGGAGTGATGGGGGACAGAAAGAGAGGAAGTGACATGCATGGAGGAGAGAAAGAGTAAGAAAAGGACTGGCGGGAGAAAGAGTGTGAGAGAGGTAGGGGGAGAGAGGAGGAAGCAAAGATGGGGGGAATGGGATAGCTGCCCCACAAGTTTCTTGCAGGTCCCCACTTGTCTATATATAAGTGTTACAGGGAATTAAAAGGAAACTGGCCATAAACTAAACTTTCTGTTTAAACATTCTTGGTTTGAATCATTTTGACAGTAGTCTGTTCACCTTCAAAAGAACAAATTTTCTCCAAAAATATTAAATGGAAAAAAGTATAACAAGGAAGAAGTGAAATGGAAAATTGCTAAAGCCTAAGAACATAGCAGGCAGAAAGACAGCTTTCCCCCCTGAAAGCTGTGATATGAAAGGAAAAGAAGGAGGGGGGCTTGCAGAGTGAGGGTGGAAGAACTGAGGCAAGGAAAAGCAGAACCGAAAACAGAATATGAAATAATTGATTTTCTTATGGAAAGATTGAAAAAAGAATTATATGTAGGAGAGAATCTAGAGAGGCAGTTGCAATGCCATAAATACCTTTCTATAAACTTGATTTTCCATAAAGTGCTTAAACATAATTGGTGTGGTCATCTGCTAGTGAGCTGGATTTTTTCCAGCTCATCTTACCATGGACTAGAGAGTTTCACCCCCCACCTTTTCACCCTCAAAAACATAACTTAGTTTTCTGTGGTATTAATCCCTGAGATGCTGCATATAATGGCAGGAAGAGGCAGGGGGAACTTGGTAATTGATGTTTCTCTCTTAACTTAAAAAAAAAAGCCTTCAGACATTTATATTTCGATCAGATCATTAAAACAGGGTTATAAAATCATGGAATAGGAATCCCCCCTTAATATTTCTATATCATTTTTAAAAATCCTATCCTTGCTCCAAATACTTCAAGTCAGCATAGATGAGGCTGTTCTAATATACCTTTATAAAAACCTGTGATGTAGGCTACGCAAGGCAAGACTTAAGGGCCTCCATTGTCCTTTTTGCTGAATAGTAATTTTAACCCAGATCTCCCTGGTCAAAGAGCGGATAATACACAAAACCATGAAGTTGGCATTATTTCATTTAAACTATTTTGGTTTATTTAGACCAAATTATAATGGGTTAAAAGAAATTTAGTTTCAAATGTATCTTATGTCACAGGTGGTTTAGATTTAACCATAAAGATGGTTAAATCAATCAATCAATGATTATGCTGGTGAGAATCTTGTATAGCACCTCAATGTTACCAACATCGTGGGAATATAAATTATTCACCCTCCATAAATCATAGTTCTTAGCCCCCATTCTTCTAAATATCCTGACAGTTTCTCTCAAGCTCACTAAATCTAACTTCCTGTGTTGCTTAAAGTTTTTTTGCCTCTATAAACCAAAGATCTGTGTTGATATTTCCAGTTATTTTTAAAGAGCAATTTCATTTACACAATGTTCTAGAAGGTGAAGGAAGGAGTGGTTCAACCCACCTGCCCTTATGGTTTCACTAATCAAAACCATCTCCTTCACATGCTGTTAGTAGCCCTTGAAAGCCAAAGACAGCTAAAGATGGATGTCTATCTTTTTTTTTTTAAACTTTAAAGGGCTAATAGTAAAAAAGGTGAGGAAATGCTTTCCATTATAAAATCCCATTTGGCTAGAAGGGTTAAACCCTTTCACCCCTTCCGCATATGATCCTATTTCATTTCTGGGCCTTTTGTGACTGAATTTTCTCTGTAGAAAATGCGGAGAAATTTATGTTCCTAGTCTAATTCCCGCAGGGTACCTGAACAGCAAAACATTCATAATGGTTATCTCTCCTTCATATCATGGAACATGTATCTACATCCTGCAACAGTGCTTCCTGCATCTCCCCCTCCCTTTCCCATTCTCTTGCTTGTTCATCTATATTTGTAAGAACAGAGAAGACAATAGAGAAGCCCTTACTTCAGCTGATGGAGACAGCCACTGGATGCTGATCAGTCCCTTAGATTATTTTGAATCAGTACTTAAGACTAACATCTGTCCAACAGATGGACCCATCAGGATAATACTGCCATACTGTATTCCATAAATCAACAGCTTTATCAAGCCCCTTTAATAATAGTTAGCCTTTGTCCTTGATAACAATCCCTGCAAAATATATTTTGGCAATCTTGCTTCACTCATGCAATCTATTCAATAATCTCCTTCCTACATCTTTTTCATTGTAAATTTGCCTTTGAATTGTATGCATGTGACTACTACCTAATTAGTAGCTCTCACAGGTATTATTTTAGTTTGAAGAATAGGTACATTTTGACTTTTTATCAGCATGTGTTATTTTTTTCCAGATGCTAAATGCAAGAGAATACAGCAGTTTCCTTTTATACTTGATATCTGTCTGCTTTTCCAGCTATGGCTGAGTTCTCTGGTCAAAAATCCAGTTGCATGTCAGATCGATGTTTAACTTCAAGACTACCCAGTTCCTGAATGCACTTTCGTCTCAGTTTTGTAATCTCTCCACCTTCCCAGCAGATTCAAATGTCACAAATGTCTGTGTGGTTACATGTGTCATACATAAAACTCCTCTGCTTTTGCCATCGTCTTCACACACTCCTCACATCCTTTTGCAATCTTTGAATAAGATCAGTATCGCTGGATGAAGACAGACTACTCCAAGACATCTTTGAAGACTAAGAGGTGAACACTCTGTGTCTTTCAATGATAAGAAAAAGCCTTCTAGAATATTGGGACGTGATTCCAAACACAATTAATAAGAAGTAAGGCACTGACTTCACTGGTATTTTCTTCAAAATAGCAATTGTGTTGGAAGCCTTCTGAGAAGATAGAAGTGGTCACAACAAGTACCGGTAGATACTGGGCCAAGGTTTAGATACAATTCCATTTTGTACCCGTGCTTTCCTCCAATGCAAGAGCTTTTGGCTGATGCAAGAAGCACCCTGCACCAGAAGAAAGTTCTGGAATTAGCACAATGGAGTCATAGAATACAGCCAACGGGAGTCTTATGCTTTGTGATTCTTAAGTGACGTGAAATACTAAGAAATGAAAACTGTTGCAGTGATAGAAGATGGAGAGTAGGGGCTTTCCAATCACCAAACGAAATAAATCAATGCTGTGTGGAAAGTGGAAAATACATGGTCAAAATATTAAACTATGCAAAAACAACAAGAAATGTGTGAGATATTGCATATAATATGAGAACGATGGTTTTGTATTCTGAGAGATATAGCAGTTCCTTCATTGGAGTACAGTGGTTATTCATCAGATTTTTATTTTGCAGATTAAAGGGTTTTTCCATAAGGTTACTTCAGGTCCCCTTCTACTTTCTTTTGTCTGTAAGAGTACAGAATGGTAGAATAACAGTCTTCTATTGGATGGTATTTTCCACATCATATGTTGTTCATTAGCTGTACCCTTATTTATTTTAATATCAAAACAGGTAACATGAAGTGCAGTCCAAAGCAGAGTTACAATCTTGTAAGACTTCAGTGCGTTTAGAAAGGAGTAACTCTGCTTTGAATTGCAGATAGCCATTCAATGGCATGCATATTTTGTCACATACAAGTTTGTTCTTTACAGAATTCCATAGAAGAGCCAGTGTTGTGTTGTGTTACAATGTAGGATTAGCTGTGATGCAGTCAAATTCAGGTGCAGTCAAATCCCATCCATTCAAATCTCAGCCATGATGCTTTCCTCAGGATTAGCTGTGATGCAGTCAAATTCAGGTGTCAGATCCCATCCATTCAAATCTCAGCTTTCCTCAACCTAGTCATATTGTGAGAATAAATGCAGAAGAGAGAATCGCACATGCTATTTTGAGCTCTTTGGAAGACGGGCACTGTTAAATAAGGGCACTCCCTGATAAATTCTCCATGTATTACCTAATGTAAGGAGATGATAAGGGATATTGTTAAAGGAGGATCAGAATGTAAAATACATAGTTGTATTGACTTCTGTAGTACGTTTTTCAGTATCACTGAGAAATGGTTTATTCTGTAGATACTGATGGATACTTCAAACATTCTGTTTCACAAAAGGCATTTGTTTATGCTAAAAAAACTACTAAATTCAAATTCTTATACAATCCCCATGCTGAATAGTTTCCCCCTCTTTCCTTCAGCAGTTCTTGGAAGCAGACTGGGGCCCTACACTCAGTCTCTAATGTAGCACTGCCTGTGAGAGCAAAGCTTTCTGCTGATGGAATGTAAGTTTCTGGTCCCAGTTGTCAATTTGGCAGGACCTTCACTGACTGGCCACCTTTTTTTCTTCTTGATAAGCAGCTGCAGAATGGGGGGCTGCCAGTAGAGAATGAGCCCTGAGTGGCAAGTTGGTTACACACTGTGATTTCTAAGACTAAATGAGAATGCCCTCTTGGATATTCTTTTTGTGATCCTGATTTGAACAACAAAGGCATGTAGAAGGTGTGGAGTACATAAAATTATGTTTTGTGCATGGTAGGGGATATGCAAGGCTGTTCTCCACTTTGGGCCTTTATATCTGCAACCTTCATGAACCATGCCAGTGCTGAGGCAGCTACCAGTCACCTCCCTAAGGGGATAGTTACATGGCAGCTGAATGGGAAAAAGGTGTCCCAACAGTGTTGCTGTCCACTGCCACGGCAGCATCCATGGCAATTCTGCCTCAGCATTCCATTCTGGCACAGTAGAGAGGCAGGGGTGGCATGATGTGGGTCTCAAAATCGGTTGAGCCTCCCTGGTTTGAGGGAGGCCAGGCTAGCTGCTACTAGGGCTGGGGCCTTTTCGGTGGCGGCCCCTACCTGGTGGAACAAGCTCCCGGAGGAGATCAGGGCCCTGCAGGACATACAATTAGGGGCCACCGCCGCCCTAGTTCACCGCCTTGGTGCATGGCCCGTAATGTTGACATCGAGCAGCTGCCTCAAGAATGAGCAGAATAACATCTAAACCCTTCACGGGGAATAACATCGAAGCACTTTCATTTGAAAGCATCTCATTCGTTTGATTTTTAACTGCCGCCAGTATTCTGTATTTTGTAATGTACTAATTTAAATGTTGTGTTTTAATTCTGTATTATTTATGCTTTTATTCTGTATTGTCGTATTTGCTGTTGGAAGCCGCCCTGAGCCTGCTTTGTGGGGAGGGCGGGGTATAAATTTGACTATAAATAAATGAATGATAGGGCAGGCAGGACTAATGGGATCCATGAGTTGAGGAGGCAGAGCCAAGTGTCCATCACTGGCAGGGGATGGAGAGGGGTGGGCCTCTTCCTCTGCCAGACACCCCACCTTAAAGAGACCTGGCCACCTGTCTGTGGGAAGGAGGCATCACCCGTCAACCCCACTGGCACCCCATGGTGGCGCTCCACACACAGAGAGCACTCAGGGCACCAGAGGCTAATGATGGACAAGAACGATGGCTCTTCAGCTGCTCCTGCTCAATTGCCACCCACATAGAGGAAAGGGTGGATGGAATGGGCTGGGCCAAACGCGGGCCCATGCCTGAGGCCTAACAAGGGGCTTGGATCCCCTCCTTTCTCTGGGCCAGCAGCAGGAGTGACACCTGGGCCAGGGAAACCAGCCCTGCCCCGTTCCCCCCTCTGTCTGCCTGGGCAGGGCCAGTGGCATCCAAAGACGTTGAGTTCACCCTCTGTGCAAACTTTTCCTCAAGCGCCAGGAATGGGAACCCTGGGATTCCAAATGTCTGCAGTACCACGGACCAAGAAGATAGAGGGGGGTTGCAGTATGGCAAAAATATAAACAGAATAGAACTACTGCAAACTGTGCATTTCAAGCTTATAATATATTAAATACAATTACAAAATATATTCATTAATATTTTTTCAGATAACATTTGTTTCGAGGCATCTTTTTCATACATCAACCTTATATAGGTGTGCCTCCATATGGTCACAAACTTCCAGATTGGATATTCCTTGGTTTCTATACGTTTTGGTGTTATTTACAAAATGTTCTTAGCCATAATATCAAAAGCGGGCTGATCATCATGAACCTTGTGGCCAAGTTCCCAGGCAGTGTAGATGATGCCTAGATCTTTGCAGCATCCAGCCTCAATCACCTCTTGGAGGGCAAAGAATGGCTCCTGGATTAGTATGGTTGGCATGGCTGGATGGGCATACAGCGGAGAACAGTACCACTGAAGGCCCCTGCTACTGTATTTGCTGATGCTGTATCCCAAAGATTATCCCCTTCCAGAAACCGCAGCCTATAACCAAGCCCACCCACAAACACGCATGGTGATCAAGTGGGCATTCAGGCAGCTGAAGATGCGATTCTGATGCCTTCACCGCAGAAGGGACTGCAGAGCTATGCAGCCTCTGGCAGTGGCAAAGCTGTTCACATTTTGCCATGCACCATAGCATCGCCCTGTGCCAGTGCCTCTCACCTCTTCTTGGTGGAGCTGTTGTGGAGGGTCCTTGGCCCAGAGAACAGGACCCTATGCTTTCACCACTGGCTTCTTTGTGGCAGGACCTGAGGGGCCATCTCCAGCAGGAGCATGTGTGGAAATGCATCTGGTCGCAGAAACATCCCAATGGCTGCGGGGACAGCTGGGGAGCCTCCCCTCCCCTCTGCGAGGATGGGGAATGACAGAGTTGCTAGTGGCCTGCCCACGATGGCTGAAGCCCAACATAAGGCTTCAGGGCTCTTCCAGCCCTGTATGGCCTTCCTCACTCCCATGAGGACCGACCCCCCCCAGCACATGGTGTCATTCAGAAGTCCTTGGAACTGACAGGGTGGCCTGCTGGCCACACCAGTGCGAACACAGTGGCACCCCTGGGCTCAGCTGATCAGGATCAGGGCTCAGTCAGGTCTGCATGCACATGCCTGTGGCACAAATGCTGGAGCCATGGTGGCCTCTGGCATTCAGAGGGCTCAATGAGGACACTGCCATTGGAGTGATCCACACCAGTGGCCCCCGGGCCTCCATGGCTGTGGCCAGGAGGTCAGGTGGCCCCCATCCTCAGCCTTTCTATTTTTAACATTGCTTTGGATCCCCTGAACAGGGGAAGGGATGACAGTGACTACAGAGCTAGGAATTTCCACCAGGTGGAACCACTGAGATATGCAAGTTTTGTAAGAAAAATGGAGGGGAGCTGTGTCCAGTGCAGCTTGATGCCACCGTTGTTGGCTAAAGGGGAAGAAGGGGGTTGGGGGAAGGCTTTCTTACTCAGCTGTTCATCAGGCCTGTAGCCAGGATTTTTTTAATTCGGGGGGCATTTAAATGTCTTAGGAGGCACTGGCTAATCAAATTAAATAAATACCCAGCTCCTTCCCCTCACCTGCCACCGTTCAGGGGCCCTGGGCTGGATGGGAAGTTGTGGGGCCTTGCCAGTAAGTCAGGGGGCCTAGCCCTGAGATGCCCCACTGTCAGTACGGGCCTGCTGTCTGAAATCCCAGCAAACAAACTATGGTACCTGCGGGCCTGAAATCTGGGAGAGGTCAGCCATGGAGTGTGAACTTTGCTCTCCCAGTGGGCTCTTCCCCCCAAGGGCTTGCCCAGTGGTACTAGGTCCTCTATCTGTGTTTTGCCTGCCATGTGTGCTAGCTTTAAGTCCGCATGACACGTGCCCTACCTCTGAAATTGTGGGTTGACTTTCTGGAACTATTTGTGGGGTGGGGCAGGCTGTCGTTGGGTGCTAGGGAAGGGGCAGAGATGGCAGGGGTGTGTGCTGATAGGGTGCACAGTTGGCACCAACGATGTGGGGAAATGGCCGTGAGGTCCTGAAGAAGAAATTTAGGCTGCTGGGCAGGAAACTTAGGTCCAGGACCTCCAAGGTACCCTGCTCAGAAGTGCTACCTGTTCCACGCACAGGGCTGGAGAGACAGGCACAGATCAGGTGTCTCAATGCGTGGATGAGATGATGGTGTAGGGAGGAAGGATTCAAGTTTGTTAGGTACTGGGATGCTTTTTGGAACAAGAGGGAGCTGTACAGATGAGATGGTCTCCATTTGTCCCAAGAAGGAACCAGGCTGCTGGCACTTAAAATCAAAAAGGTGGCAGAGCAGTTT
>NW_015173232.1:145735-149548 GCF_001447785.1 Gekko japonicus | reverse complement strand
GAAGGGTATTGAAAACAGATCAGCCAATATCATAATGCCCCTATATAAATCAATGGTGTGACCTCATTTGGAATACTGTGTGCAGTTCTGGTCACCACACCTTAAAAAGGATATTATAGCTTTAGAAAAAGGGCAGGAAAGGCAACTCGAATGATAAAAGGGTTGGAACTTTTATAAGATTATGCATGGGATAGAGCAGGTAGAGAAAGAGGTCCATCGGTGGCTATTAGCCTCAAGGTATAGATAGGGACACTGGGGCAAGTGATGCTCGGTCTTCTTGGTGCTTGGGGGGGGTCAACAGTGTCTAATGTCCTGGCCCCACTGGTGGACCTCCTGATGGCACCTGGTATTTTTGGCCACTGTGGCCTGATCCAGCATTGGTGTCTCTTATGTTCTTATGTTCTTAATCATCTTTTGTTCTTACCTTAGGTTATGCCCCACATCTGGGATGCAGATTTAGACACTAAAGTGTCCCACAGGCTTCTAGAATGTACATGACAGTGATACCCCATATGCTACTACTACTACCTATTTCTACCCTTTTTAACACCAAAAGCAAAGTCAAACTGCCACGTGAGAAGGCACAAAATATTCAAGAGCAGTCTGACTGGTAAGTGGTTGTGTTTTAAAATAGCTTTACCCTGATCCACAGTGCTTATTCCTTGTCTGAATTAAGTTTGTTTATTTGCTTGTGGTTTGGTAACAAGAAGAAAATTCCCAACATAACAAGTGTAATTAACTTTCCCTTCAATCATGACTGTTCACTAGTCACATATATATAACACGATCCACTGTCTGTTGTGTAAAATCCGGCCCCAACGTCCTAAAATCCTATGTATTGTTACATATATTTTTGCTATCATTTATTTTGTGATAGAGTTCTTCTCACAAGGGAATTGTCTCTTTCCCATTGGAGTTTGCAATAGTACTACTCAATTTTGGGAGACTGATGTATAAACTGTTGTTCCCAAATTGTTCATCCCTCCCCCCTCCCCAATAAAATAGACTACAAATTGGATAAAAGTGAACTGGTCTTGCCCAACTATGAGGTGGAATTTTCACGCTCACTGAGTTTTGCAACTTTTCAAATCAGTCACCCGTGAAGACAGAGTATGACTTTGCTAAGCTGCATAGCTGAGCCACATGTTTTATACATTGCAAAGTGGCATGCTTATGATGTTTGAGGAGCCCCCTTTCTTACATTTTCTAATTCAGTCACACTTAACAGAAAACTAGGTCATTCCCTTTTCAGCTGAGTTCTAGTGTAAAAATAATTACACTGCAGCAAAACCACAGAATCCCTAGACTTTAATGCACGGCTCATAACTTTAACTTGAAGTTGACCATTTTGTCCCCCCCCCTTTTTTTGGTTATTTCTGCTGAAGTCTATCAACACTGCAATCCCATTTATTGCTGCCATCAGAAAGATATAACTGGATATAATGTCAGCTGTAGTTAATCTACACTGGGAAAGTGCTTTGGACATCTTAGCTATAGGATATTGGTGAAAGGAGACACTTCTGATACACATACTAAGAAAGAAAGTTTTTCATTTTATGATCTTTGGGTACCTGTAAGACACATCATTTAACATTTTTTATATCAGTGTTGAATAATCCAGTACTAAAGGCAGCCTAACCTGTCTCACAGTGTCGTTGCCTTCCATCCCTCACACCAGTTGCTCGTGGGCCAGGTAAGAGCCGTGGATGGGCCAGATCCAGGCCCCGGCCTTATGTTTAACACCCGTGGCTTACATCTTTATCCTTTCTTCCATTTTATCATCACAACACCGCTGTGAGGTAGGCTGAGACTGTGTGACTGGCTCAAGGTCACCTGGCAAGCTTCCATGACAGAGTGGGGATTCAAACCTGAGTCTCCCATGCAGGTAAACAACTTGATTTTAAATCAAATGCACTTTAGTACATGTTTACTCAGAAGCAGAGATGCTTAGTCACCTCTCTGTTTAGATTAATCATCTACAAATTCCAATCAGCAGCCTCAAACACTTGGGGAAATGTTCATTTTTTTAAAGAGGTTCAAAATTGTATTGCAAATGCTCTGCACAGGTATATTCTCACATTGTTTTCCCTACCCCCATCCCTCATCTGTTATCTTTGTTATATGTTTATTTCTTTAGTATTTTAATATGCCACCTTCAGCCAAAAAGGCTCTTAAGATTAAGAAGGAAAAAATAACAACAATAAAGGCAACAATAAAGTTCAATTTAAAATTTACCAAGAAAAACATCAGGCACACTAAAACAACAGGCACAGTCCCACAGCCAGGTGCTTTCTTGGATTATTCCAGTCCTGCTGTGTTATGCAGGAGAAACTGCATGGCTTGCCTTGTTTCCCAAAGCTATGTGTGTTTGTGTTATTGGGATCATATTTGCATGCGCCTGCACTGTTCCCTGGGAAATGTAGTTCAGTCCCATAAGTTCTGAGAATGCACTAGCACGTTGAGTGCTATAGACCACCGATGGCACAGGAACAAAGGCAGCATATATGCTCCAATGTAGCTAGTTTCAAATGAGGCATGTAATCTGCCTATTGATCACTCTAGGGCTTATGTAATCAATGCAGACTAGTATATAGTGAGATGTATCAACAGTGGCTACTTGGCCAGCTGTGAAGCTGAATGACATTACAACACAGACACAAAACTGGTCAAAACTCTGCTCATTTTGAATTTGCAAGCAGGTCATTGAAGCTTGACTTTACAATGAATGGGGATTCCAAACAATATAAATCTGATCTTTGAACATCCGTGAACCTCTGGACCTTGCATCTGCTGTCCTATGGGCTTCTGAGAAGAAGTTGCTTGTAGTAAATGATTCTGGCAGAAGGTTGCGCTGAACAGCTTCTTGACTCCTTTCAACCCTGTTATAAGGTTTGTGCACATCTGTTTGGGTTTTTGTTTGTTTGTTTCGAGTTCCTATATAAATAGATTCTGTATAAACTATTTATTTGGACAACAAGGCAGTATGTCATTACATGAGATAGATAAATAATTTCACATCCCTAGCTGGCTGCTTTATAGAACTATCCTGTTTGATTTTATGAGGTCAGGTAGTAAATTGGGTAAACTGTGTACATGTATGAACATGAAAGGTGAGTGAAGGGAAGAAAAGCAGGAGTGAGGCTGATCTTGAGAATTTATCAAAAGCAGTTCTCTGAAGAAAGATGAATTCTTTCATCATCTGAAGCAATAATTGGTTGCTTGTGGATGGCTCCTCAGAGAATCACATTCTAGCAACAATACCAGAATAATGTTGTTTGTCACATCAAAGGCACAGGTGGATATTTTGGAGGTCGATAAAATGACTATTATAAATGTTGGTAACTTATGATGAAATCAGATACCAGATAGGACTGGTTTTGCTAGTCTGACAGAAGTAATGAATTAATGTAGAGACAATGATGAAGCTAGCTTGATGAAAATGGAATATTCTAATTGTTTGTTGAAACAAGCATATGCACCCTTTACAATTTTTGTTGTGCAGTGTAGAGTGTGAAATTGCTAGTGATTCATGTTGTCTTGTGGAGACAGAAGAAGTCATGTTAGATTATGCTAATAAGGAGATGAAGTTATGAAGATAAAATGCCTATCAGTACAAACTTAACTAAAAGTAATTTAGCCAAATTGTTGTTAGAAACATGACTCTGGTCAAAAAAAGTTAGAGATTGGTATTTTAAAAGCTATCTAATGTTACCAAACCATCGAATAACTGTTGGTTTGACCTTCTCTTTAAAGACATTCAAAACATGGTTGTCTTGGTTAAAAACTTATACTGCTTTGGGTGGTGGAATAAGT
>NW_015173232.1:135160-145604 GCF_001447785.1 Gekko japonicus | reverse complement strand
GTCTTCTCCCGGTTTCAAGCCGGGAGTCTTCCGTTTCCAGATGAACCGGTACAGGGCTGCCGTTTCACACACGGCTTGCCCCTACCGGAAAGGAGCCGATTCACAAGCGGTTGTTTTGTGGCCGTCCTCCAGAGTTTTTCCATGAGCTGAAATATGCCTAGCGTCAGAGGATCAGGCTCCACAGTGTATGAAGAGCTCCACAATGTATGAGCTCCATTTTCACAAAATCTAAATAGCTGCACAATAGGGTTATTAAGATAAATTCTCTTAATTTCTCTTTACTTAATTTCTCCTAGAAATCCAACAAATTATCATGTATCCATATACGTCAACACTACTTCCTGCATCTTCCTCCCTTCCCCATTCTCTTGCCTGTTCTACTACATTAGTAAGAACAGAGAAGACACAGGGAAAGGCACAAATTATCATGACTAAAGTGCAATCTTACGTATAGTTACTCCAGTCTAAGTTTATTGAATTTAATGGATTAAGGTAGAATCTGCATTTGCATTTTTAAATTAGTTTTGTGCTTCTGTGACGCCGTCTTTGTCTATGCTTGTTTGAATGTTGTTTGGAGAAGATTCATTTAAAGCAATGCAGAGGTGCAATTACAATGGAGCCGCCACGAGCGGGCGATTAGAACATGCAGACATGCAAGAGTATACTCATACAGTTGAAGTGTGAAAACGAAAGTAAATGTAGACAGTTTTTTTGAAGACAGAGTCAGAAGGCTGGGACACCAGTGGGAAAGACAAATGCAGATTCGACCTTAGACTGCATTAACTGCATAAGATTGCACTGCAAACTTTGTTAAAAGGACACAACATTAGTGGGTGAAAGGAACCCTTGGCCACTGCTTTTACTTGGACACCTGAAAGCAATGTGAGGACTACAATTAACCTCAGGCTCATTTTTAAAAAAGGAGTACAACTCTAATGCAGTGGTTAACCTTCAGTTTGTTAGATCATCACATTGGTTAGCTGTCTTCCCGAGCGTACCTACAAACAAGAAAAATAGCCACATGTCATCTACTTACTAGTGACACCACAGTCCAAATTTCTGGATATTAAAGAACAGGTCTAAATCAGTATAAAGTGAAAGTGCTTAAAACTGAGTGCTTAAAAATGAGCACTATGTACAAACACTTTTTCTGGTCTTGCCTCATATCTTTGTACCTCCACATGTATTTTGTTTGTCTTATAATACATATAAATTGGATTAGGAAATATCATCATCATGTGAATACATAACACTAGAAAATGATGGCCAGAGCTGGAAGTTTCTAGAAGCTTAGAAAGCTCTAGGTCCATTACATTTTCTAGTCAATTATCTGGCCCACTGTCGTCTGTCATTTTTTGAACACAGCAGCAATATAGCAGTAACAAAAAGCTAGTGGCGCAATTGTCTTCTGGCAAAAAACAGAATTTATATATATTGTGAAGTGCTGTCCAAGGACAATAATGGTGGCAGTGAGAACTTTACATTATCATTTAGGTTTAAACGTGACAATAAATCCTGATTTGTCAGGAGAAGTGACATACCCATCAGTAAAAATGTATCAGAAAAGAATTATCTGCTGTGCTACTGCATGCTATCAAGATGAAATTAAATAAGTTATTTATTTTGGAGGAAAGGAGCTGCCCTATAAAGAAGAAAAAATCACTTCTTTTTAATCACATATCAAAATGAGGGGAAAAAATTAACCTCTTATATCCTGATTGTTTCACATTGGGTGAAAAATGTTCACAAACTGCTACTGGGAAGGCCTTTGCTCCAGAGTCTTACTATCTTCAAAAGAATGATTATAGAGCAATGAGAGCCTGTTTACACAACCATCTTATTTATATTTATTTATTTATTTATTTAGGGATTTATACCCCGCCCTATCCAGTAGCTCAGGGTGGCTAACAAGCGGCCATGCCGAGTTTAAAATTTAAGACAATAAAACAATGTTACATACAATAAAATTTGGTACTACAATAATTCATATAAAAGACCAAGATGCATGGCATCCCACATTGGCGGCCAATTTTCTTCATAGCATGAGCACCAGGAGTAATATTTCTCAGCTCACGGGCGGCATCTACCCCCTCCAACAATTGCGTAGATGAATGATGGACTCTCAGTGGTGGCATGGTGGTGGCGGTGGCTCCTCCTCAGCCTGGCGGAAGAGCTCTGGCTTGCAGGCCCTGTGGAACTGCACAAGGTCCTGCAGGGCCCGGATCTCCTCCGGGAGCTCATTCCACCAGGAAGGAGCCACCACCGAAAATACCCTAGCCTTGGTTTGGGCAAGCTTCACACTTCAGGGGCCTGGTACTACCAGGAGGTGGATGTTCCCCAATCGCAGTGCTCTTGGGGGTACATATGGGAAGAGGCGGTCCCTTAGGTAAGCCGGACCCTGGCCATTCAGGGCTTTAAAGGTAAGCACCAGCACTTTGAAGCGAATACAGTATGCTATTGGCAGCCATTGCAGTGCTTGCAGTACAGGCCTTATGTGGTCTCGCCTGGAGAGGCCCATCAACAGCCTGGCTGCAGCATTCTGCACTAGCTGCAGCTTCCAGATTTGCGACAGAGGCAGCCCCAAGTAGAGAGCGTTACAGTAGTCCAGCATCAAAGGTGACCGTCGCATGGATCACAGTGGCCAGGTCTTCGCGGTCGAGGTAGTGAACCAACTGCCGGGCCAGCCGCAGATGGTAAAAGGCTGACTTGGCAGTGGCTGCCACCTGGGTTTCCATCATTAACGAGGAGTCCAGGAGCACACCCAAACTCCTAACCTCCCGCACAGGCACCAATGGTACCCCGCCGAAGGATGGGAGAGGGAGCCCCAACTCTCGTCTGGTCCAGCACAGGCCCAGGACCTCCGTCTTTGCCGGGTTTAATTTCAACCGACTCAGTCTGATCCCCGACCTTGGAGAAAAGAGGCAAGCCATTGAAGGGCGGGCCCCTGAATCCCCGCGTCGGCGAGGTGGCGGGCCAGCAACTGGTGGTCGACCATGTCAAACGCAGCCGACAGATATAACAACACCAGTGCCGCCACGCCACCTCGATCCAGATGCCTACGGAGATAATCAGTCAGCGCAACCAGTACCGTCTCTGTCCTGTGACCCGGGCGGAAACCGGACTGGAAGGGATTGGGGATGGAAGCCTCATCCAGGTAGCCCTGTAGCTGTGATGCCACCACCCTCTCAATAAGTTTGCCTAAATAAGGCAAATTGGAAACTGGCCAATAGTTGGCCAATTCGGCCGGATTCAAAGATGTTTTTTTCAAGAGAGGATGGACCATCGCTTCCTTAAGTGCTCCAGGGAACTGTCCCTCAGTGAGGGACTTGTTGACAATCTCCCGTAGAGCACCTCAAAACCCCTCGTGACCTGCTTTAACCAGCCAAGAGGGGCACGGATCAAGGTCGCATGTGGTTGGGCGCACAGATATGAACAACCTGTCAGCTTCCTCCAGACTGAGTGGGTCAAAACATACTAAACCCGGCTCCAAAGACGTGCAAGGGGCCTAAAGTTCCCTAACTGTATCAATCGTGGCGGGGAGGGCACAGTGGAGTGCCAAGACTTTATCTGCAAAATAGCTCACAAAAGCCTCACAGCCAATATCCAATTCCCTAGCATTTTGCCTGCCCTGAGGCAGAGCTGTCAAAGACCGAATCACTAAATAATTGTGCCGGGCGTGAGCTAGCAGACGGAATCGAGGTCGCATAGAAATCCCTCTTTGCGGCCCTAACTGCCATCACATAGGATCTCATAAACATCCTGTAGGATGTTCGTGACACTTCGACGCGAGCACGACGCCACCGTCTCTCTAGCTGTCTCAGTTCTCGCTTCAGCAAGCGCAACTCCTGGGTATACCAGGGTGCTCGCCTATCACGGGTGCGGAGAGGGTGCCTGGAGAGATCTCGTCAATAGCTGAGGAGAGTCGGCCATTCCAATCCTCCACCAGCTCTTCTAACGAGCCGCCAGGGGGCCTCGGCTCCCGCAGAGCCATCTGGAGCTGCATCGGGTCCATTTGGCTCCACAGGCGAGCCAAAATCAGCTCGCCACCTAAATGGGGTGGGGGTGGGACATTCAGACGGGCCCTCAGGGCATGGTGATCTGACCATGGCACTGCCAAGGCAGTGATCCGGTCCACCGTCACTCCCACCACGAAGATCAGATCGAGCGTGTGTCCGGCCCGATGCGTGGGAGCCGAGACGAACTGGGAGAGTCCCAGTGCCACCATGGAAGACACTAGATCCACAGCCCGGCTGGAGGTCGCGTCCTCAGCATGGACGTTGAAGTCACCCAAGACAAGTAGCCTAGGGTGCTCCAGCGCCCAGCCTGATACGGCCTCCAGCAGGGATGGCAGACTATTGGCTGGCGTGTTAGGTGGTCGGTACACCAACCAGACAGCCAAACTCTCCTCAGCCTCCATCATCGCGCCGACACACTCTGTGCCCGTGATCTCCACCCGCGGGAGTGCCCTGATGGAGTAAGCCTCCCGAATGAAAAGCGCCACTCCTCCCCCCCGCCCACTAGTCCGTGATTGATGGAGGACTGAGAACCCCGGAGGGGTGAGTTGAGCGAGCGCAACTGTCTCACCCTCCTGCACCCAGGTCTCAGTCATGCACGCCAGGTCCACTTGTTGTTCTTGCACAAAGTCCCGCTAGACTTCGGCTTTGTTATTAATGGACCTGGCGTATGCCATGGAAAAAGCCTGGAAAGGCCAAGTCCCAGCTGTGTCTCTATTGCCGTGAACAAGATATCAAGATTAGGTTTTGTAGGAACTAAAGGAGCAAAAAATGTGGTGCATGCTATTCCTTGCTAGGGTTGCCAGGTCCCCTCGGCCACCAGCTGAGGATGTGCTGGATCCAGGTTGGAAAACTTCTGGAGATTTGGGGATGAAACCAGGGGAGGACAGCTACCTCTGTTGGTACAATGCCATAGAGTCCATTCTCCAAAGCACCAATTTTCTCCAGGAGAACTGATCTCTGTAGTGTAGAGATAAACTGTAAGTCCAGGGGATCCCCAGTTTCCACCTGGAGGTTGGCATCCCTATCGCTTGCTCAGGACTAATCATGCAGAATCAATGAGATGGTCATCTCTCTGATCAGTGGGTGACTGTTTTCTTTATCCCTTCCCCTCCATCCCACTATGTGACTTTCCAGGGTTGTAAAATCAACCATCTTATTCATCAGGATGATTTTTACATGCAGCAGTATGTTTGCAGCTATTGCTACATACAATGATTCTAATTTGTACATTCATTTATTCGCAGATATTATTTTGGGCTTGTACATACTAGTATGTCTATCATGTTTCTATTTATTTTAGATTTGCCCCCTTGTTATTCCTATTGCATACTTTCACTTCTTGCTGTGGGGCAATGTTCAGGCTGAGGTACAGTGTGAAAGTTAAGTTCATATTAATGGTATGTAAGCTTTCACAATAAAACAGAAAGTAGAGCACTAAGAAGTGACAGATTTCAGGATGTGGTGTGAACTGAGCCACTTCCTCATACTTATCAGTAGCAAATGTGCTATATATACTCTGGATTATTTTTTTTCAAGAATATAAATGAAAATGTATATCAAGTGTGCAAATTAGCAGTTTTCCTCCTTATCAGCTTGAACTGTTAATCTAAAAGGCCAGTGCGGTTCCATACTATGACAGGTAGCAGGATCTTCATTTATGGTTTCAACCACCTGTATTCTGGTTTAATAATAAAAACAAGAAGCGTACAGAGAAATTTAAGAAACAAAATAAACAACATTTTTGTTGTTGCTGTCATAAAATGCCTGGTGGAAAGAATTCTAACTTTCTAGAACTAGTAACTCCTGAGAAAAACCAAGTTGTTCCTTACAAAACCTTTGTTACTCTAACATTGATCCTAGTTTTGTCAGGAATAGCAGTTTATTCATAAACATATATGAAAAATACTTTTCCAATTGCAAAAAACCCAAAAAAAACCCAGAAACAAATTGAGTTAAACAAAGTATGGTTTCTCTATGCTGTAATGAGAATAGCCAAGGAAGATTGTGAGGTTTTTAGTGGAGGTATAAAGATTCCAGAGAGGGTCCAGTAAAAGAGATGTTTATATACATATTCAATCATTCAGTGCCCACCTGTGATCTGAAGTGGTACAGCCCAGTAAACAGATAAATCATGTGAGTCTTCTGATAAGACGGATTGCACACCACTGTGTATTATTCTCCACATATGTCCTTGTGCAAATGGGCCAAATACAGAAGTAGGGGGCAATAAATTCTCATCATGCATAGGCCATTTTGAACAAAAAGAGGGCCCAAAAATGTACATAGTAAGAAGTCAATATTTTCATTGATCTTACAGTTGTGTAGAATTTATATCATTGATTCAGACTGTTTCTTTGCTTCAATCCACTCAGCCTAGAGGAAGTCAACAAATTGCTCTTAACGGTATGCCCCACCACATGTCTCCTTGATCCGTGCCCATCGTGGCTAGTTAAAGCTGGCTGTGATGGGTTCCAAGGTGCCCTAGGGGAGATTATCAACAAGTCCCTCTTGGAGGGTCTGTTGCTTGGGACACTTAAGGAGGCTGTGGTTCGTCCCCTCTTGAAAAAACCATCTTTGGACCCAGCTGAATTGGCTAACTACCAGCCGGTTTCCAACTTGCCCTATTTGGGCAAGCTAATTGAGAGGGCCATGGCAGGCCAGTTACAGAGCTTTTTGGATGACACTTCCACCTTAGATCCCTTCTGGTCCGGTTTGCACCTGGGATATGAGACAGAGACAGCACTGGTCACCCTCACAGATGACCTCCGGAGGCACCTGGGTTGAGGTGGATCAGCAGTGCTGTTGTTGTTGGACCTGTCAGCAATGTTTGACATGGTCAACCATCAGCTACTGATCCACTGCCTCACCGACTCTGGAATTCAGGAGCTTGCCTTGCAATGGCTTGCATCCTTTCTTCAGGGTTGGGGACAAAGGGTGGCACTAGGGGGACAACTTTCCCAAAGGCATCCACTGACCTGTGGAATGCCCCAAGGGGCGGTAATTTCCCTGATGTGGTTTGACATCTATACGCGCCCCCTTGCCCAGATTGCCCAGAGGCATGGGCTGGGATGTCACCAGTATGTGGATGACACCCAGCTCTATCTGTTGTTGGACGGCCAGTCTGACTCTACACTGGAAGATCTGGACCGGGCGTTACAAGCTGTGTCTGGTTGGCTTAGACTGAGTCGATTGAAACTGAGTTAGGGTGGCCCGGGGGTAGGGATCCCACTCCCGACCTTTAATGGGGCACCGTTGGTGCCAGCACCGAAGGTTAGGAGTTTGGGAGTGCTTTTGGATGCCTCCTTAACAATGGAGGCCCAGGTGGCTGTAACCGCCAAGTCAGCCTTTTATTATCTCCAGCTGATTAGGCAGTTGGTTCCCTTCCTTAGAGTAATGACTTGGCAACAGTGATCCATGTGATGGTCACTTCGAGATTGGACTACTGTAATGCTCTCTACATGGGGCTGCCCTTGTCCCAAATCCGGTAGCTGCAGCTAGTGCAAAACGCTGTGGCCAGGCTGTTGATGGGTCTCCCTACATGGAAGTATATCCAGCCTGTGCTAAAAGCACTGCACTGGCTGCCAATAGCATACTGGATTCGCTTCAAGGTGCTGGTCTTGACCTTTAAAACCCTTTATGGTCAGGGTCCGGCATACCTAAGGGACTGCCTTTCCCCATACATCCCCCAGAGAGTACTGCACTCAGGGGCCCAAAACCGGCTGGCCCTCCCAGGCCCCAAAGATGCCAGGCTGGCAGAATATGATGTTATCTTAAGGTATACTGGAGTGACGAGGGGGGAAGCATTGCAGGAAGCCACGGGGAGGGGGAGAGTAAAATGGGGATATTGGGGGTAAAATTGAAATATTAATGGAACTGATGACATGTCAATATTTTCATGAAAAATAAAATTGTGTTCAAAAAAAAAGAAGATGCCAGGCTGGCAATAACCAGGGCCTTCTCAGTGGCGGCTCCGTACTGGTGGAATGAGCTCCTGGAGGAGATCAGGGCCCTGTGGGGCCTTCTACAGTTCCGCAGGGCCTGTAAAACAGAGCTCTTCCACCAGGCCTTTGATTAGGAGCTGCACCAAACACTTGAGAAGTGACCCTGTGACCTGGCCTACAATTTACAGCCTGTGCTCACCAGGTACATAATCGGATTAACTGAGGTAGTGTGAAAATGTCATCATGACTGCCACCTAAGTAGTACTGTTAAGCGTGAAACTTCTGCTCTTGCACTTTACTTGAATATTGCTTCAGCACTTTAGGGCAACTAATATTTAATAGTTATGGTGTTTTTATGAATTATTTTAATTGTATTTATATAAGTACTTTTATGTAAGCTGCCCTGAGCCTGTCTCAGCGGGGAGGGCTGGGTATAAATCAAATGAATGAATAAATAAATGTTGTTCTTTTAGCTCCAGGTGTAAATTTTACTCAGAAATAGCCTCTCTAACATTACCCATTCTCTGCACAGCAAGTCTGTACTACAATTACTTTGTGAGGTCAAAGGGCAGCAGGCTCAAGCAAACAAGCTGTTTCCTGAGTCATACTTTGAACAGTCATTTCGAGCAATGAATTTGCACCGACTTCCTTTTCTCAGGAAAATTACATTTCCTGTAACCATTTAAGTTATTGTGCATTATAAGTTAAGTTTCTCTGTGATTTTATGTCAGTGGTTGGTACTGCACTCCACTGATGCATAACCATGTACAGTAAACTGTATGATAATAAAATAATCCTGTAAGGAAAAAAAATATAGAATACCATCATTAATTGTTGTAGATTTTCTGGGCTGCATGGCCGTGGTCTTGGCATTGTAGTGCCTGACGTTTCGCCAGCAGCTGTGACCAGTGTTCCCTCTAAGCTGAGTTAGTGCGAGCTAGCTCACACTTTTTTAGCCTCCAGCTCACACATTTTTGTCTTCGCACAGGAAGGCTGGCTCCAGAGCAAAGTAATTTATGCGTAGCCAAATCTCTTGCTCACAACTTTAATGCTAGTAGCTCACAAAGTAGAATTTTTACTCACAAGACTCCACAGCTTAGAGGGAACATTGGCTGTGACTAGCATCCTCAGAGGTATAACACAGAAAGATGGAGTACTCTCTACACAGTACTCCATCTTTCTGTGTTATACCTCTGAGGATGCCAGTAACAGCTGCTGGCGAAACGTTAGGTACTACAATGCCAAGACAACAGCCATACAGCCCGGAAAATCTGCAACAACTGATGAACTCCGGCTGTGAAAGCCTTTGACAACATATTTAATACCATCATTGTTTGGGCAGATTTATCTGTAGTACGTCAGAAGCAAATTTATTTTCAAATATACTTACCAAAAGTGCATCTGAATTCCACACCACACAGAATTTGGAGGTCATTTAATCTTTTTTCCCCGTATGGTGGAATTTCACCAAAATAATGTAATGATGTTATTTTACCCCTTGGCACAACATGGCATACAATGTCATTCAAGTCTTCTTTAAAAGAGTCTAGTAGAAGCTGTCAAATTCCAGCAAGTTAGCTATTATAACCAGGACTGGGAAATTGGAAATAGAAGCTGGGGCTGAGGTGTCCAGAAAAATTCATCAGGTATACAGAAAACTTTGTTCCATTGAAAGACTTCTGAATAAGGTTGCCAGTCTCCAGGTGGGGCCTAGAGAGCTCCCAGAACTATGATTGTAGTCTCCAGACTACGGTGAGCAATTCCCCTGGAGAAAATGGCTGCTTTGGACAGAGGATTCTTTTTTTTTTTTAATTATATTTATTGGGTTTTCAGAAAACATAAAACAAACAAACAAACAACCACCACCTAAACATCCCCAAACTATACCTGATAGCTTTCCATGTTACCTCAATCAAATTATTTTCCATAAATTCTACTGTCTCTCCATTAACACATATATCAGATTAATATTTTCCATTGCATATATTCCTAGTCAACTTAATTTATCCTTTATAATGCTGACATTTTAACTTATTCCCACATTTCCACCAATTATTTCATTTGGCTTTCCAAATCATATATACTACCCAAACTTAAATTAATTACAATATTGATATTAGCATTTAACACAGAAGAATTAATACAATTATATAGTTCTCTATCCCATTCCCCCTTAAATTCTTAGGTTGACATCACAACACATTTTACAAATATCTATCTGAACTGTATTTTCTCACTATCTATGCCATCTTTCTCTAGTTTCTTAAATCTCATAGTAATCAACTTTTATACTTATCCCCAGCAAGCCTACCTGCTAAGACCCTAATACATTACTGCTTCTATTGTATCTTTGTTCTCCCTCAGATTAAAGTCATCTTCTATTTTCCTTCATCACTTGCCTTATTAACCGCTATTCCCTCAATATTTAAAAAATAACCTTTTTTACCATGGCATAGTGATCTATTTCTTTCCTGCCTCGCATTACAC
>NW_015173232.1:130795-135017 GCF_001447785.1 Gekko japonicus | reverse complement strand
TTCACTTCTTCTTCTGTTATACTTGGTAAACTGTCTTCATAGGTCTCTTCTTCTGTAGGTGCATGCAGCGTTACTTTCAGCTCTCCCTCCTGTCTAATTAGCTGTGCTTCCTTCCTTTCTTCTCCATCTTCTATTTGTTGTATATTACTATCCTCTTGGCCAGATGGGTTCTGTGAATTTCTCAAAAAATTGTCCCAAAATGAACCAAGTGCCTTCTGTATTTCTTCTTGTAAAAGTTTTTGAAAACTTTCAGACCTGAGTTCACTCATTACAGTCTCTTTTATCTCTTTACATACAGCGGCGATCTCCATTTTATTCAGATTCTACGTTCCACTTTTCCTCCGCGTTCACAAATCAACAATACAAAGTCTCTTAAGTATCTCAAGGTCTATTTTAGTTCTACTCAAGTTTAAACTCTCAGCAAGGTGGTTTTAGATTTCAGCAAATGTTTTTCTTACCCCCGTCATCTTCTTCAATCTCGTTTTCCAAATAACGTTCACGGCCGCTTCTTATCAGTAAGGAGTATCCTCCAAAGGGGTATTAGTTTCGCTTTTTATTTCCGCATCGGTTGTAGACTTCAAAACTCTTTTGGGTAATCATGAAAAGTATTCTTTCATAACACAAAAAAGATTAGAAATGTTAAAAACACGGCTGGCTGCTGCTGGCAGGAAACATGGCGCCCACGTTCCTGTGCTGCCCGACGCTTCTGCTTCAAGGCAAGCCGGACTCGCCCCCGTCCTTGCCGGGGAAACGGGGGGGCCGGCCGAGCCTCCTGCACTCAGTCTCCCTCCAGGAGACCGAGCAGAGCTGCCCCGAAGTTTCGGGGGAGCCCCAAAGAAGCGCTGGGAGTTGGGCGTCCTCGGAGCTCCGAGAAGATGCCCGCGCGCAGCGCCGCACCGCCGGAAGTCGAGGCTCAAAAAAATCTTTGGACAGAGGATTCTATGGCATTATACGCTGCTGAAATCCTTCCCTCCTCAAACCATACCTTCCCCAGGGTCCACCTCCAAATTCTTAAGGAATTTCATAATCCAGCATTGGCAAGGCAACTGTACTTCTGAAGTGGAAAAGCTGGTCTGACTGATTTCTAGACTATTTGCTTGATATAGAACAGTTTTAGATTTAAAAATAACTACATTGCGAAATCCCAGCATACAAGGAAACAAGGAGAAGATACTTATACAAATGTTTGCTTTTAACCTTGTTCTCTTCCCTACCCTCCTCCATAGCTACATGGCTGGTTCCCCATATGCCTCATCCTACAAGATCTTAATGATTTCATATTCTTCAGAGGAAAGCTATCAGCCTGGATACTGACAATAATTACAATTGTCACCCTCCTAGACATGTCCTTGGGGAGCCCTCAGGGGGAGTCACAGATGAGCTGGGGAGGGAGTGGGGTTGGAAGGGGCATGGGAGCTCCTGTCATGTAGTCAAAATCAGACAGACAGAGAGACAGTTCTGGCACAACACATACTTTATTGAACTGCAAACCATGGCAAGGTGTGAAAACTCCATTCACTTCCTCCCAGGGGCCACGGGGAAGAGGACTGAGGATCCCCAGCATGGCATGCATCTAAGTGGGATGGCATTGCAGGTGGGATTGGATGGGCTGGTTGGGTGCTACGCTCCACTTCAAGAGGAGGGCTAGAACAGCAGATGGTGCAGAGTGTGTGTGGGAGGAAGGAGGGACTTGCCACACCCATAAGCCTCCCTGTTAAATCTCCACCTGTAGGCAAGTAAAACAGAGATATGTCTAGCCATGGCAACTTGGCATCAGTGCCATGCTGGGCTCAGCCATGGATGTGTTGTCCTGACAGGATCTGCAAATGGAGCCCCATGGGGGGGCCTTGCCATTAATCCCCATTCAAGCACATGCTGGTACCATCCAAATTACAATGAACTGTCCTGTGTTGGAGTGCTCACGAATTGCTGACAATCCATCCACAGCAACACCTGCAGCTGCTGCTCGAGGCTCTGATTCTGCAAGGAAATATAAAGCGGCATCCTTGACATGGGTGAGAGATTGAATTACCTTGGAAAATTCAAGACTTCTGTAATTAGAAGGAAATGATCTATTGCTTGGTTGGCATGCTTTTGTATGGTATAACAGAGGTAATTCATATAAGTATTTTAAACAACATATCCTTAGAAGCTCATTGTTGAAAACTTTAAAAGGTAAAGGTAAAGGTTCCCTTGCTCGAAAGCCAGTCGAATCCGACTCTAGGGTTGCGGTGCTCATCTCCGTTTCAAAGCCGAAGAGCCAGCGCTGTCCAAAGACATTTCCGTGGTCATGTGGCCAGCATGACTAAACACCAAGGCGCACGGAATGCTGTTACCTTCCCACTTGGGAAGAAACAAAAAAGCTTTACCATTCTAAAATTCCAAAATGGGTCTCACCACTTGAAGCTTTCACGAATCCCAGATTATTTATCAAACAACCGATCTGGAGGTATGAGGACTTGTTAGATAATAAAAGTAAGTTAAAATCCCAGGATACTCTCCAACAACAAGATACTGAATTGGGTTGGTGGGAAAGAGCCCAACTAGAATCCAGATGTGTTAGGGATAAACAAACTGGTTTTTATGAAAAAGTTACGGAATTGGATAAAATATTGTTGTATACCGCTGAAAAACTTGTTAAAAAACTGTATGTAACATTGTTAGAAATGAAAACACAAGATGAGGTGGTAAAATGTGCAATGATTAGATGGGCACAAAATTTAGGACATAATATTGAACTAGATCAATGGTCTAAAATATGGAAAACAAATATAAAATATACCAAAGCAATTTCATATAAAGAAAATATATAAAAATGTTTTATAGGTGGTATATGACACCAGACAAATTAGCGAAATTTAATCCCAATATGTCAAATGACTGTTGGAAATGTAAACAGAATGTTGGATCTTTTTTTCATATATAGTGGACATGCGATAAAAGTAAAAAAATATTGGATTTGGATACATGAGATGTTACAAACAATATTAGAAACAGATATACCTTTTGCACCAGAACTGTTTTTATTGAACATAATACCAGAAAGATATAAAAAAACCAGATGCTTATATGATTATACATATAATCATATACATATAATCATGCAGGTCATCTAGTCTGCACTCTGCAGGAGTATACTGAAAGATAGCCCTACATACCTACAACATATCCAAAAGATGGTCGTCCAGCCTCCACTTGAAAACGTCCAGCGAAGGAGCATCCACCACCTCCCGAGGCAGACTGTTCCACTGCTCAACCACTCTTACAGTTAGGAAGTTTCTCCTGATATTTAGCCGGTAACGACTCCCTTGTAATTTCCACCCATTAGATCTAGTCTTGCAATCCGGAGCAAGAGAGAATAGATCTGCTCCATCTTCTGCATGACAGCCCTTCAAATACTTGAAGACTGCAATCGTATCCCCTCTAAGCCTTCTCTTTCCCAGGCTAAACATACCCAACTCTTTCAGCCTTTCCTCATAAGACTTGGATTCCAACCCTCTCACCATCCTGGTTGCCCTCTTCTGGACACGCTCGAGCTTGTCAACATCCTTCCTAAGATGTGGTGCCCAAATTGGACACAGTACTCCAGGTGAGGCCTGACCATAGAAGAATAGAGTGGAACTACACTCCTTGATCTGGACACACACTTGATCTTAACCAAAAGGCCGAGAAGCGATCCTTGATCTGGACACAATGCTTCTGTTAATGCATCCTAAGATTGCATTAGCTTTCTTCACAGCCACATCGTGCTGCAGGCTCATGTTTAGCTTGTGATCAACCAGAACACCTAGATTCCTTTCACATGTGCTGCTGTCAAGGCAAGGCCCTCCCATTTTATATCTATGCCTTTGATTTTTTGTACCTAAGTGTAGGACTTTGCATTTATCTCTACTGATATTCATTTCATTTGTCTCAGCCCACTGTTCCAGCCTATCTAGATCATTTTGAATCCTGACTCTGTCTTCTTCAGAATTAGCAATCCCACCTAACTTCGTGTCACCTGCAAATTTGATAAGCATCCCCTCTATGTCTTCCTCCAGGTCATTTATAAAAAATTGAACAACACCAGGCCTAGGACCGAGCCCTGCGGCACTCCACTCGAGACTTCCCTCCACATAGACGCAGAGCCATTTACGAGCTCTCGTTGGGTACGATTTTTCAACCAACCATGAATCCATCCAACAGTTGCACCATCCAGCCCACACTTAACCAGCTTATCCTC
>NW_015173232.1:122663-130333 GCF_001447785.1 Gekko japonicus | reverse complement strand
TCCTCTTTTTGCTCTGAACATAGGCATAGAATTTTTTCTTGTTGCTTTTAGCATCCCTCGCAAGCCTCAGCTCCATCTGCGCTTTAGCCTTACTGACACCATCCCTACAGATTCGAACCTGCTTCTTGTACTCACCCTCAGAAATCTGACCCTCTTTCCATTTCCTGTACATTTCCCTTTTTAGTCTCAGCTCTTCAGAGAGTTCCTTGTTCAGCCACCTTGGCTTCATTACCCGTCTCCCACCTTTCTTTCTTACCGGAACAGTTTGCAATTGTGCCTTAAGCACTTCATTTTTAAGCATCACCCATCCTTCCTGTGCAGATTTCCCCCTCAGCATTTCCCGCCATGGGATCCTACCTAATATTTTTCTGAGTTTTTTTTTTAAATCAGCTTTCCTGAAGTCCAGGATACGAGTCCTACTATGTCCTGGTTTCACATCCTTCTCTATGTCAAATTCCAAGCTGATATGGTCACTATTCCCCAAGGATCTCACAACGTTCACTTCATCTACCATTTCTTCCCTGTTAGTCAGGATTAAATCTAGGATAGCATATCCTCTGGTTCCCACCTCCATCTTCTGAGAGATGAAGTTGTCCGGAAGACTATTCAAGAATCTGCGGGATGCCCTATGTCTAGCAGAGTTAGGTTTCCAGCAAATATCTGGATAATTGAAATCTCCCATAACCACTACATACTGTCTCTGTGAAAGTTTAGCAAGCTGTTGTACAAATGCATCATCCAGGTCTGTAGTATACCCCCACAACAATTTCCCTTTCTCCCCACCCCCGCTCTATCCTTACCCACACACGTTCAACAGGGCAACTCTCAAAATCCTGAATTTCAGTGCAAGTGTATTCATTCTTGACATATAGTGCCACCCTGCCTCCTTTTTTGTATATTCTGTTCCATTTAAACAAGGTATATCCTTCAATCGCTGTGCTCCATATATGAGACTCATCCCACCAAGTCTCAGTGATACCTATCAGATCATACTTACTTTCCACTATTTGAAGTTCAAGTTCCTCCTGTTTTTTCCCATACTCTGTGGATTAGTATAAAGACATCGCAGATTACAGACATCCTTTCCTACCGTAGGTCCCTTCGATTTTACATGAAAATTACTGAACTCACCTCTCTCCCGTTCATTTATTCTCTGGTCACTCCCCTTCTTGAACTTAGTGTTGGGGATGCTGCACAACATCAGGCTTTTTATTCCCACCCCCGCTGTCTTCAGTTTAAAGCCCTCCTGATCAGGTTCGCAAGTCTTCCAGCAAAGACATTCCTCCCATTCTTTGTAAGGTGCACCCCATCCATCACCAACAGTCCTTCATTTCGGAGGTACATACTATGATCCAGGAAGCCAAATCCCTTTCGACGGCACCATCTACATAACCAGCCATTCACCTCCAGTATCCTGTTCTCCCTTCCAGCTCCATGGCCCTCAACAGGTAAAATGGAGGAGAACACCACCCCCAGATCTTTCACCTTCTCGCCCAGAGCCTCATAGTCTTTGGAGATCCATTCAAGGTTTCTTTGGGCCATTTCGTTTGTTCCCACATGGATCAGCAGGAGCGGGTAGCGATCAGAGGTCTTGACCAGTCTTGGAATTCTCTCAGTCACATCTTGGATACACGATCCAGGAAGACAACAAACCTCTCGAGATTCCTTGTCCGGTCTGCATACACCTTCTTCCGTCCCTCTCAGTAGGGAGTCACCAACCACCACTACTTGTCTCTTCCTCCGTGGGATAGCTCGGTTCCTTCTCTGCCAATGTGCTTGTATGTCAGTCACATCCTTTTGATTTCGGAGTGTGCTATTCTGATCTTCCATCACATGTCAGTCACATCCTTAATTTTGCAGCTCCACTGCCTGTGAGTGTTTCCTGATTATCTTACTCCTCAAGGTCACATTCTTCCACTCACCCACCTGTTCCTTGTTACTTCCTTCCTCTTGCTCAGATGTAACTACTGCTAGGATTCTGTATGGTAAATATTGGAGAAAAGAAGAAACACCTTCAAAAGAAGAAATAATCTATAAGCTTCTAGAATCGGCTGAGATGGACAAACTGACTCTGTTCTTACAAGGCAAGAGAGAAGATATCTTTGAAAAAACATAGTCAAGACTCTATAAATGGATTGAATGGTACCTTAGGTGACAGCTGTTATAACCATTAAAAAGTATATATAGAAATAGTAATAGAAATACAAACTTTAATTATTATATATGCATATATAAAGCATAGTTGCAAAATTGCTGATGTATAAAAAAGAAAAGCTTAAACATCGATGGAATGTACTCCTGTCCTGATTAGTTTGTGTGTTTTGTATGTTTTCCCCCCTATTTTTTGTGTTGTTGATTATGTGTTGGAAAATAAAAAACTAATTTAAGGTGATTCTGCAAGGAAATGAGTCAAAGGGTTGCCTGGCAAGGTGGTTCACTGCGTAGAGTGGGGCAGCTGCCACACCCCCCCCCCAGACCACTGACATGCCCTGTCTTGTGCCAAGGATGGAAAACAGGAAAAAATGACTGGGCTTACAGCCCAGTGTTGGGTTGAAAACATCCTCCCTCCTGCAGTTCTCCTGGGAAACTTTCCTGGGATCTTTTCCCATGGCATGTCAGGGGCCATGGTGCTGTGAGGCCGTGGTTTGTGCTGCCCCTGCATGAAGTCAATGCTGGGCTTGAGTTCAGGAGGCGCCATCCTGGCACCTGGCCTCAAGCAAGGGGAGCAGGTTTGGGATCCTTGCACTTGCTTACCTGTCAGTGTGTGATTGCCCCTTTGGGTCAAGCCTCCAAATGTGGGGTACCTATTAGGGTTCTGAAATGGGAGAGGTCAGCCACAAAGTATGGAATTTGCTTTCCTCCTTGGATGTTAGCACTCAGTGGTCACCCTGTAGCACTAAGTCCCTTTTCTGTGTTTTTCCTATCACTGAAGTGCCTTGCTGCTTTCTCTGAGTCCCCACATCAGGGAAGTCTGAGATAGAGTCCTGTGCCACATACCCTAACTACTGCATTGTAAGATGCCCTGGCTGAAGTTTTTGTAGAGTTGGGGAACCAAGATTGGGTGCTGGAGAGGGGGCTTGGCCACCACAGGGAGGAAGGTGATTATCTGTGCCTGTAGTTGGCATCCTGAGCTTCTCTGAGCCTAACTGGCAAGACTGCAGTGGTCGGGGGATGACTTGAGTTTTCAGTTCGAGTGGTGCCTATGGGCCACACATGTTTTTTTTGGTTGATGTAACTTTCCACCTCTGACAGGGGGTGTTCCCAGGCCGAAAGGGCTCAGGGAGCCAGCTAACTCTGGCCATGCCCCCCAAATCACCCACAACAAAACCAGCATAGGGGGCTAAGCCTCGGTTGTGCCAACAGGCAGCTACCACCCCTCCACTGGCACCTGAGAGCAATGGAGCAGTGCTGGGGGTCTGTGCCATCATAACAGGCCCTTACACTGGTGTATCTCAGTCCAATGTAAAAGTCAGTTGCTTCCCTGAGTGCTTTCAGCACACTTCCTTAGGATTGTGCTGTTAATTATTATTTTCTAAAATAAACACCACAGCATTCTTTATAGAACTATTAACTTTTTACAGATAACTTTGCTCTAATTATTATAAAAGTATTACTTAATTCTACTTAATTATTATCATTAAGTGGGTAACAGTGTTTGTCTGAAGCAACAAAACAAAGTTTGAGTCCACATCTGAAGTGTGCATGTACAAAAAAGCTTATACCCAGAATTAAACTTTGTTGGTCTTAAAGGTGCCACTGGACTCAAAAGTTTGTTCTATTAATTCTATGATGAGATCAGGAAAATAAGTTTGCAGTTCTTAATAGACCATGTTCTTTTTGCTAGAGTGGGTGTCTTGCAAAAGCTAAGCAAACAAAAAGTGGCTTACCTCTTATTTACCTTACAGCAGGTGAACAAATGAAGTGACAGTGAAATAAATTATTTTTCCTGCCAGCTAAGCATGTCGTCAATGTTCCTTATCAAAGTAAGGAAGCAATGAAATAATAGATTTGACTTCTCAAGTAGGAGAAACAAATCATAAACATGGATGCCACTTCAGTGCTGAGTGCAGCTGCCTAGGGATTGTTTGGGTCAAGTTAAAACATTGTAGGGTTATATTGTTATACATACTGCTTTTTCAGTATTTTCTTTATAATTAGCCTATACTAATACCACCTTCTCTTCTAATTGAGCCATGTGTGTAAAAAAAGGAATCTTATTAGCACTTATGTTAAATGGGTAAGTAAAATGAAAGTTTAAAGGCTGTGTGTCAGACTCAAATGAAGATTTTAAGATATTGCCAAAGGTGTGTCTTTAAAGGACATAAATGGAGCCACAAGGGAACTCTGTCATGACAAAATGAGGAGCTAGAGCTTGAGGCAATAATCATGTACCATTCAGTATTAACAATAAGGTACATTTTTAGTATAATCATCCACATTATGTCAAATTAGACATTTGACATAATGTGGATGATTATACTAAAAATGTACCTTATTGTTAATACTGAATGGTATGGAGTCTTCACTTGGGAGAGACTGGGACCAATTTCACACAAGAGCTGTGCCGCGGTCACGCCTCCCTTTGCCTCGCTTCTATTGGTCCATTTCCCACTCGAAGCTGCGCGGCCGCATTTTGACCTGCGGCTTTGCCCAATTTTCCCCGCGGTTTCATGATCCTCAAAAAACAGGATCCCAGAACCGCGGGGGAAATCGGGCAAAGCTGCGGGTCAAAATGCGGCAGTGCGGCTTCGAGTGGGAAATTGACCAATAGAAGCGGGGCAAAGGGAGGTGCGACCGTGGCGCAGCTCTTGTGTGAAATCGGTCTTGGAGATAGGCTCTGTTGTTCCCTGGTGATACATTTTGTACTATATTTCATTCACCCGGGATACCTATGGCGAATGAGAACTGGGAAGAGCACAGACAGTTTAACATTTAAGTATCTTTCACCTTATCGGTAAGTTTCCTATTCTTGATTGTGCACTTTTTGCACAAAATTAGATATAGTACTAAAAACTGAAAGAACACCCACAATTGAAGATATTATTCTAGAAAATACACCCACTGAACTTTTCTGCATCTATGAATTCACTCATCACATTTATACTTTGTCATTCTTTTAATGATATGGAGACATATATTTCCCCCCTTTTATCCCCAAAACAAACAGCCTCGATGGCCCTGCGTGGACAGAAAGGCAGCATACAAATGTTGTAAATAACTTTTTTAAAAAAATGAATGGCTTCTCAAAGTTATCCAGTGAGTTGGCATTCTGTATTCAAAGCCCAGCATTCTATTTGGAAATCCATAGTGATTATTATGCAGATAAAGCAGCTGATTCCACATAGGTTGGTGAAAGGTGGTTATAAGCTCAGTGGTGGTACACATGACTTATATATGACACCTTATTCCAGGATCAAAAAACGATGCAGATGTATCTTTCTGGCTTATTTTTATGGTTTTATCATTTCATGGCTTTAAAAAGGGGATTATATAGACTCGTGGAGGACAGGTGCCTATTGGCCATGGTGAGTAAACGAAACCTTCATGTACCAAGTGTGCATCTCTAGTGTGCTGTAAATATGAAAAAAAAAGAATGCTATCAAACACTGTGGAAGGGAAAGCAGTGTTCATCACAACATTCATAACATGAAACTGTCTCATAGTATCACAGCATTCAGATACTCATAGCAGTTTTCAAAATCATGCCGCCCACACCGCAGGATCTTGCTCCTCTTTAATTTTCTCTAATTTGTGTAGTGAATAACCAAATACTCATAATGCAATTAGAAGATAATCAGGCTTGTAATTATGTTAATTGCCGGAGACTTACATCAATCCTCCAGCAAAGTGATAGGATTTCTCGGGAACTATTAACAAGGCGAGGCAGAAAAATAAAAGGAGGGAGAACTCAAGCAAGGGAGAAATGGGGGAGTGAGCAAATTGATGAACAGCTTAGGCTTGTAACATTGAACAAGGATGATAATGCTGTGGTGCAACAGTTGAAAAGTGTCCCAATGGGAGAATGTAAAATAAAAATAAAAATGAGATACTAGCATGTTAACTTCTTTTTTCTGCTATTATTTGTAATTGTGCTAAACTGTTAAATGTTCTGGGAGATTCACAGTTCAGAGAAACCATTTCCTGGAGAAACTGGTTTTTTTTTTGAAAAGCTTGGGTTTTTCCATGCCTAGCGCCTGACTGAAAATGCAATAGGGTTGTTTTCCCTCCTGATCACTTAAGCTAATCTTGTCTCATGGTAATGTTCAGTTATGCATATAAAGTGCCCAAACGTTTAATGTTTCAGTTTTGCCTTGCATCATATGTGGATTCTGAAAGAAGGTTGTTTACAAAATTATCAGTTGGATAGGAGTGATTTTAAGAAATTAATGTATGATTATATTTTCAGTTGTACCCAATGACTACCGAAATATTTCCTAATGATGTCCTCAAGTCATCAAGCAATTTTAAACCTTCTTAAGTTGCCACCTGCAAACGGGTAAGATCAGCAACTGCCCATCCATACACATTTTCTGTGGAGGCTTCCACCATGTGGAATTGCCTGCCTGAGGAGGTCCAGAATGCCCCAGGTTTTCTATCATTTTGCAGAATGTGCAAAACAGTAATGCTCTGGAGGGAATTTTTAATGAAAGGATTAGAACTGTAGCAGAATGGAACAGCTCAAGGGGTTGCTTTTATAATGGAATGGGATTGTAGCCTATTGCAGTGTTTATTGTATGTATCATCTTTCTTGACTGCATTTTCTTTGACCTTGCAACCCATTTTCTGTATTCTGGCAGTTTAATGTCTCAGACCATTTTTTGTTTCTGCTTTTATTTTTGCTGTCATTGTTTGACTCCTGCATTGTTTACTGGGAGTCCTTGCTGTCTGATAAAATTGTTTTTTGAAATTTGTAATCCGCCTTGAGTCCAACAAGAAGAGTGAGTTATTAATGAAATAAATAAAATAGATAAATATTGTGTTGTGTACTGTGATTGACTTTGAGGTGGGGGGTCTTTTTTTCTTGTTTAGGCCCTAAAGCGGTTCACATCAGTTGTCAGCTTAACTTCAGTCACTGAAAGGATTTTTAGGTTTCCTTTACATAAAAGGAAAAGTTAATTTGACCAAAGCTGCTCTCTTTTCTTGTATATCCTATCAATTTGTCAAGAACAATTTCAGGAATAAATTATTTAGTTTTATTATGCAAATAAATGCTTTACATTATAAGAACAAAGACTGATAAGTCCTTCCAGGAGACATAAGCATTTGACATGATTCCTTTCAGTTACCCCGATCAGTTGCCATCACATATCCTGAAACAATATGAACCTTTATTACTTACTTTACAGAATGTCATGCCAATGCTTTCTCATTTCTTTTCTCTCTTAAAATAATACTAGGAAGCATGATCCAGCTTGAAATGAAATCTGGAAATGGGATTTACATACATCTTGCAGTTTCTTTGGTTCTATAACGCCTTGTCCAAAGTCAGATAGATGACTACTGCATGATTTTTTTTCTTTCTGTTGTAGAAACTTTCAGGCCCAAAGACGGTGATGGCGAACCTTTTAGAGACTGAGTGCCCAAACTGCGACCCAAAACCCACTTATTTATCGCAAAGTGCCAACATGGCAATTTAACCTGAATACTGAGGTTTTACTTTAGAAAAAACA
>NW_015173232.1:113952-121848 GCF_001447785.1 Gekko japonicus | reverse complement strand
GGACTGTTTAAAAAGGAGCCTGTTGCTCTGTTGTTTGTCTCATTCTGGTTCTTCTGACTTCTGTTCAATAAAGCTGTTATCACTGTTCACCTGCTGCCTCGAGTCTCATATCTAACATGCGTGTCAGGTGGACTTAGTGGCAGTGGGGAGATGCCTAGGCTGGCAATGCAGCAGTCTCACCAGTGACACAGTGATGTCACTTCCAGCACTCACTGGAAGTGATGTCAACGCTTTGCCATTGACACCAGAGGCTCTGGTATTTAGCTACCTGATAGTTCAGTGCCTAAAAATGGGTGGTTTTAAAATGCTGCAGCGTGGTGGGCCTGAACAGTATTGCACCCTCACTGCATTTTTTAATTGTCTTTTTTAGGCTATAAAATAGCAGCAGTGTCCATGAGTCAAACCCGCAGATGCTTTCAGGTCTACTTGTGCCCTCAGCCTTATGGTCAACCTTCATACCACCACTCAATAGATTTTAACAGAGTATCTGGCCTCTAAATGGTACTATGTAGAAATGTCATGAAAATACTTTAACAGAGCTATTTTTACAGGCCCAAGGAGATCTAGAACCTCAATATGATTTTTGAAGAAGTTATATAGAAAAAATTAATAAATCAGCTCTGACCATGCTTTATATAGGGGATTATCCTGGTAAAGATATGAATGATTATGTTATGAGTGCTCTGTAAATAGCCACCCATTTACCTAAAACCCATCTTGTAATCATTCTGTCTCTCCCTGAACTCTCTGAAGTACTTTCCTCTGGATTTGTAGTAGTAGAAGATGTTAAACATAAAGAGAAAGCTGGAAACCAAAAGAAATACATCAAGAGTAATAATGCATTGCCCCCCCCCCAGTCGGCATAATGAGACAGACAACAGTTTTGGAAGTAAACAAGGGCCACTTTATTAACAATTTAACATAACATTGTGGCAAGGGACCAGCTAAGCAAGCATGGAACAGGCAAGGCAGGTATCACTTCCCTGACCAACCTCCTTGCCCTTTTCTCAGGCGGGTCACCCAGCTCCGGTAGCATAGCCTAAGAGGTTCCCAGAGGAGGTGATCACCGTTCCCCACCCTGAACCTGAGAAATCTGAAGGCAGTTCCTGATGACCCCCTGTTCCCTAATGGGGAAAATGCTGTAAGGTGCTCATCAGTTCCGGTTTCTGGCCCGTACCAACCTGCCAAGTGACCAGCCTATTTAGGTGTAGACCACCACAACCAACTATCCAATCTACGGCTCTCAATGCAAGGTAGGCAAAAACACCTTCACCCATTCAGCCAATCCTGGATAGAAGCGAAAAATTCCGACCTAGCCCCAATAGGCAACCAGCCATAGCCTACACTAAGAACAGGGCAGGAGGGTGGGCGAGCACATCAGAGCAACTGTCATCGGGCGGGAGCGGAGCCCAGCCATTTATCCAGGCCGGTTCTGCCCCCTGCCCACGTCATGACACCAGGCGTCATGGCTCTGTTGTTGCCCGGCTTCTTCAGGGTGGCAAAGCAGCCCCCGGCGACCAGCGGCACTGTCAGGTTGCTGGGAGCTTGGTTGCCCCCCCCCAGTTGGAATAATGAGACAGACAACAGTTTTGGAAGTAAACAAGGGCCACTTTATTAACTATTTAGCATAACATTGTGACAAGGGACCAGCTAAGCGAGCATGGAACAGGGAAGGCAGGTGTCACTCCCCTGACCAACCTCCTTGCCCTTTTCTCGGGCGGGTCACCCAGCTCTGGTCTTGAGCCATTGGTCTGCCTCATGACTGGCAGCCAGCAAACTGGTCACCACCTAGGAGCGCCTACCCCTGAAGCCTTCCAACTTGCAGAGAGGAGCATAGCCTAAGAGGTTCCCAGAGGAGGTGATCACCATTCTTCATCCTGGACCTTAGAAATCCGAAGGCAGTTCCTGATGACCCCCTGTTCCCTAATGGGGAAAATGCTGTAAGGTGCTCATCAGTTCCGGTTTCTGGCCCGTACCAACCTGCCAAGTGACCAGCCTATTTAGGTGTAGACCACCACAACCAACTATCCAATCTACGGCTCTCAATGCAAGGTAGGCAAAAACACCTTCACCCATTCAGCCAATCCTGGATAGAAGCGAAAAATTCCGACCTAGCCCCAATAGGCAACCAGCCATAGCCTACACTAAGAACAGGGCAGGAGGGTGGGCGAGCACATCAGAGCAACTGTCATCGGGCGGGAGCGGAGCCCAGCCATTTATCCAGGCCGGTTCTGCCCCCTGCCCACGTCATGACACCAGGCGTCATGGCTCTGTTGTTGCCCGGCTTCTTCAGGGTGGCAAAGCAGCCCCCGGCGACCAGCGGCACTGTCAGGTTGCTGGGAGCTTGGTTGCCCCCCCCCAGTTGGAATAATGAGACAGACAACAGTTTTGGAAGTAAACAAGGGCCACTTTATTAACTATTTAGCATAACATTGTGACAAGGGACCAGCTAAGCGAGCATGGAACAGGGAAGGCAGGTGTCACTCCCCTGACCAACCTCCTTGCCCTTTTCTCGGGCGGGTCACCCAGCTCTGGTCTTGAGCCATTGGTCTGCCTCATGACTGGCAGCCAGCAAACTGGTCACCACCTAGGAGCGCCTACCCCTGAAGCCTTCCAACTTGCAGAGAGGAGCATAGCCTAAGAGGTTCCCAGAGGAGGTGATCACCATTCTTCATCCTGGACCTTAGAAATCCGAAGGCAGTTCCTGATAACCCCCTGTTCCCTAATGGGGAAAATGCCATAAGGTGCTCACCGGTTCTGGTTTCTTACCCGCACCAACCTGCCATAGCAATGACCAAGCCTCTGCTTTGGTCTTTGCTCCCCACTAAAAGCCCAAGGCTGACCTAATCCCTTGCCGCAAGTCCTGCAAAAATAACCCAATTGCCCTTGTTTGATAGGTTTTGGAACTCAACCACCCTCCATGCCTTCCTCATCTGGCGGGTGGCTTTATGCCTAGCGGGGGTCTCCAAATTGCACTATACCTGGCAGGGTAGAATAACCGACCCCACTATCCACACTACTGGGCCACCTTGCTCTTATCATCGTGAGGTCAGCCTCCGCTTGTAACACCAGGGCCTTGCCCTTAATGGCGAGTCAGAATAGCCAACCAGAGCATCTGCACTCTGGGCCACCTTGCTCTTATCATTGCAAGGTCAGCCTCCACTTGCAACACCAGGGCCCTGCCCTTCAAGGTGATGCAGAATAGCCGACCAGACTACCTGCACTCTGAACCACCTTGCTCTTATCATCGCGTGTCAGCCTTGGCTTGTCAAACAAGGGCCTTGCTGGCCAGACTAGCCACACTTGGGGCCATCTTGCTCTTATCATCGCAAGGTATGCCTCAGCTCGTAGCACAAGAGCCTTCACAGCCAGGGTGTCCTCCTGGCCTGGTGGGTGGCCCAAAAGACCATGCTGTGGCCACAGACATTGACTCTTCATCTTGCCCCACAGCCAGCAGCACCTGAAAGAAAAATCGATTAATAACTTTAAACTTTGCAATTCCATTATTTGAACGCTAGGCAAAAGTCCGCCACTGGCTCACTGATCCACAACGCCACCCCCCAAAATGAAGTGCAGTGACTGGACAAGGTCCTGATCTGAACAAGGTCTCACTGACACTACCACATGGCAAAGGAACACATAGCCCAGGGCAGCAGAAGCAGCACTGAACCGAGAAGAGTGAGTTCCACACTTCACCCCAGGGAAGGCCCTAACTTGCCCAAGGCCCAAGTGCTAACTGCCGCAAAGGGGTGCCTGATCAGTGGAGTTCCATCCACATGCCTAAAGCAGTAACCGTCTTAATAACTTGAAGTGCAGCAAAACCCCAGGTTGCAAAAATGGACCCTTATTTCACTGCCAGATAAATGGGTTGCCTCTGGTCCTCTAGAGCTCCCTTTCCCCAATACCTTCATAGACTGCTTTATTAATTCCACTACATTTACACAGCAATGTCTGCATTTGCACAGTCATTGTGATTTGCAAGGCACTGCCCAATGTTCATAGGGCTTATGTTTGCACTGATCAAATGAAATAATTTATTTATATTCCTGGGTAGCAAAGGAAGCCCCCTCCCTTTAAAGGGATGTTAATTATCCAGTGATGTTATTTACCTCCATGCCATGAAAAAAGTACAGCTGTGCATTTCCACGGATTAAGTCTCTATTAAATAGACAAGACTTTTTTCTTTCGAATCTTCTGGCAACCCAGCACCCTGAAGATAGGAAACCGAGGCCTGGAATTGTCACTGGCTAAAGTCTATGTCAGAAGAGAGCATCTCTGATTTATTTATTTATTTTATTTATTATTAAATTTCTACCCTGCCCTCCCCACGAACGGGCTCAGGGCGGCTCACAAAAAGGGCAGCACGTGCCAATATAAAACAGTAAAACACCTAAAACATATAAAAACAACCATTATCAAAATAAAGTGCTCAGTGGTGTTATTAAGCATTCAGTCAGAGCAAGATGGAAGCCTGTAGATAAGTTGTTCTCAACCTTCCTAATGCCGCGACCCTTTAATACAGTTCCTCATGTTGTGGTGACCCCCAACCATAAAATTATTTTTGTTGCTATCATAAGACCATCAAAAAATTGTGTTTTCCGATGGTCTTAGGCGACCCCTGTGAAAGGGTCGTTCGACCCCCAAGGGGTCGTGACCCACAGGTTGAGAACTGCTGCTGTAGATGAAGCTCCGAGCCCGACTGGGCGGTGTGGTCAGTCGAAGCACTGTGGCTTGAACTTATAATGGGCCATCTCAATAACCCATGTTCCTATGAAGTAGTTGGTGGTGGTTGTGGTGGTGGTGGTGGCGGCTCCTAATTGAAAGCCTGGCAGAAGAGCTCCATCTTGCAGGCTCTGTGGAACTGTGAGAGGTCCTGCAGGGTCCTGATCTCCTCCGGGAGCTCATTCCACCAGGTAGGAGCTGCCACTGAGAAAGCCCTGGCCCTGGTTGCCACAAAACTGGCCTCCCTGGGGTCTGGAATCATTAATCGCTGTTGAGCCCCCGACTGTAGTGCTCTCTGGGGTATGAATGGGGAAAGGTGATCCCTCAGGTATGTCGGACCCTGGCCAGATCCCCTGGATTGTCAAACTGTGGAAACTACACTACAGGAGATCTGGATCAATTCTCTTAGTGCCTTGGCGTTCTTAAAGAACTATTCCAACTATTGCAACCAGACCTGAACAGCGAGGCATCCATTGTTTTAAAAGTTAAGGGACCACCCCAATAAGGCTTCATGTGGAGGAATGTGGAATCAAACCACATAAAACTAGTATTGCCTACTCAGGCCCTGTCCACACGAGGGGTTTTGGGCCGGGAGAGGGACGGATCGGGGCCTCAGCAAACGGGCACGATCCCACAGCAACATCTGGGAATGGTGCTGCGCCCATCCCAGATCCGTCCCAACCACCCATAAAGCGCATCAAAAAAGAACCACCTACCTGGGTGGTTGCATCGAATGGGCCGCGGCAAGTGCGGGCGTGGGATCGCCGGCGCGTCTTTTCGCCGGTGCATCCCCAGGCCCCAGCCGAACTGCGCATGCTCGAGCATGCGCAGTTCGGCCTACTCGTCTCTTCCTCCCCGGCATCTGATCGTGCCGGGGAGCAACGGCTTGTTGCTTGCCTCCTAAACCCTACAGAGTCACCATAAGTTGGTTGCAACTTGACATCACTTTCCACCACCACCACAGAGTGGCTGAGCTGGTTGTTGCTGTACTATATCCCATCATCCTTTCTATGGCCAGGTAGGCAGCTTCTAGCAGCATATTCTCCTTGGGAAACAGGTTGTCCACTTATGCCACCAATTCCCACCACTTGACTTGCAACCTTGTGGGCAACAGCTCTGACCACCTCTACACAGCAAATTGACACTAAGTGTCCAAGGCCGGGGCACCCGCCCAGAGCCTCTTTCTAAAGGCCGTTTATTTCCACAATGGGCCTTTTTCCTAGTTCCCTTATAAATTCAAGTCTAAAAATCATGCCAGCAAAAGTGGATGAAGGAAGGAAGGAAGGAGGAGGTTGGATTTATACTCAACCCTTCACTCAGAGTCTCGGAGTGGCCCACAAACTCCTTTCCCTTTCTCCCTCCCCATAATGGACATCCCGTGAGGTAGGTGGGGCTGAGAGAGTCCTTTCCAGCACTGTCCTTTAGAGAACAGCACTGACAGAACCAAGTGGAGGAATGGGGATTTCTTATCTTTTTTTGTGTTTTAATTCCTTATTTTAAAATTAAAAAATTGGCAGCCTAAAGCACTCCTAGAAACAACTGCCAAAAGTACCGCATTAAAATGACTACCAAATTTAACTCCAAAATGGCTGCCAAAAAAAAGTTTTGTAAAATGGCCACCAGAATACATAACAGAAAATGGCTGCCCAAGAACTGCCCTTAAAATGGCCGCCCCACTTAAGGAAAGCCCCTAGATGCCTGTTACGTCTGCCATGGGGAGGTGGGAATGACAGTAAAAACTGGTCAGCCTTACCAACTGCCAATCCACAGGCCATGATTGCCCAGTAAAAACCAACCACCTGCACCTAAATAATAGCAGAGGATAGGAAGAGGGTTAACAAAATGGGGGGGGGAGAACGGGGGCCTGAGGCAGCCTTACTCTGCTGCCACCCCTTAGACACTGCAAGGTCTAGGCCTATGGAAGTAAAGTTAAGGGTGAGAGGGGGGGTGGCCCAGCAGCCTTTCCAAATGCAGCCTCCAACAGCCCTGTGAATAGTGTTTGTTTTTTAAACACACTAGGAACCGCAAGCCTCCGATGCAGTCCCAAAGATTAGGCCAGCAAGGACTGCCTTGTGGCTGCAAGACACACCCCAAAGACCAAGCCGCTGCTGCAGCCCCGGGAATCAGGCCCCCACGTGGCCTCAACACTCCAGCCGCCAGTGCTGCCCGATGCTCCAGCCATGGCCAACCCCAACATGGCCTGATACCCTTGGCCACCACTGCGGCCCAATGAACCTGGCCACTGCTGCAGCGACCTGATGCTGCTGGCCCTCACAGCCTGATGCTACCGGCTACCGGCAGCGTGGCCAATATCCCTGGCTCCCGGCACTGTGGCCCGACGATCTTGGCCGCCGATGCAGCCTGCACTCCCGGCCAAAATCCATGCCGCCATCAGGTGAGCCAGCCGCCAAAGCCCAAGGGGTTCCAAGGCTCACAGTTAGGCCGGCTGAACTATCCCATCATGCTCTGAGGACCTGTCTCGTCCGAGCATGAGCTACCATGATTGGAGCTTCGCTTCCTGCGTGCTCCAAGCTGTTACCGGCTCAAGCACATCATAGCAACTGTCATTGGGTGGGAGTGGAGCCTGGCCTTTTATCCAGGCCGGCTCTGCCCCCTGCCTACATCACAACGGCAGGCGTCATGGCTCTGTTGCTGCCCAGCTTCCTCATGGCAGCAAAGCAGCCCCTGGCGACCAGTGGCGTTGCCGGATTGCCAGGAGCTTGGTTATCAAAAGAAGTCCCACTGCCAAGTTTCAGTGGAATTTTAATCATATTATTTCAGTGTTTTTGAAAACATTTCATATTAAATATCTGCTTGCCAGTAGTGGCAATCTTCCTCCACTGCCAGTTTCTTCCTCTTGATGTTGGTTGATTTTCCCCCAGGATTAAATATTCACACCTGATTAGTTCAGCTCTGAATCATAAGAATAGTAGGACATAACCATCTTCAGGGCTTTTTTGTAGAAAAAGCCCAGCAGGAACTCATTAGCATAATAGGCCACACCCAACAGCAGAAACTCATTAGCATATTAGGCAACACCCCTCACAGCACAGCTCATTAGCATATTAGGACACACCCCCATGCCTTCCCTTGGCTTGCCTGGGCACCCAGCGTCTGCAGGGAGCCCAGCAAGCCGGCCCTTGGGTAGGCTGGGGAAAACATGGGGAGGCATTT
>NW_015173232.1:90679-113832 GCF_001447785.1 Gekko japonicus | reverse complement strand
ATTCCTGCCCAAAAATAGCCCTGACTATCTTGCATGTAGATATACCAAACTATTCTTGGCTGTGTTTTGAAGTTCAGTTAGCTACACTATGCACACAGCAATTGATTTCCACGAGGTCCAGGTGTTTTTCTGTATGGGGCCTTTTCTATTATTATAACTACAATAAAATTGAAAATTACTCTTAAAGCATCTTAAGTCATTTTCAAGTGAAGTCATTTTGGTCTTGATCAGAGGAACTATTACAAATATCTCTGAGAATTTCTACTCTGTATCTCACATGTTGAAACCCCAGATCTTCTCATCTTGGTGAATGTTTAGCTTTTTCTCAATACATGGCACATAAGAGTGAATCTTCCTGCTTTTTCTGGATTTATGTTTCACTCCTGCCCATGCTAGGGTTATGTTTGAAGGTGAAGTATAGATGTGGTTTGATGTTGGAGCAGCTATGAATTTTCTTCTGTAACTTCCCTTATCTGATATATATAATTGCCCTAATGCACTGGCACTTTCCAGCTCTCCCATTGGCTGTGCTGTGTGCTCAATCAGCCATTGGACCATCAACCATCAGCGATAGTAAAAGTACCCAGCACGCAAAGAAGCGGTTCTGAATGTGCACAGAAGAGATTTTTTTTATTAACAGAAATTCAAGGGAACATTACTAACATACTAACAGAGAACTACATGTGACAGGACTAAGAAAAGAAGTTTGACAACACAGAGGAGAAGCCCAAGAAGATTAATTGGACATTACTAACAGTTTAATTTACCAGTTTATATATCACTCAGCTTTCTCTTTCTCCCACTGTCTACCCTTCCCATTTTTTCTTTTAAGCGAAATACCTCCCCTTTTTAGGGGAGCCAATAAAATCTTTATAAAAAAAAAGAATTAACTGCCAAAACTGCTGTCTCTCCTGACGAAGACACTTCTCCTGCTTGGCTCCTTTGGGACTAACTTTTCCCTCAGTGGATGTTGCTAGGCAACCAAGCTTAGTTCTGTCACAAAAAAGGCAAAGCCTTTCCAGGCCTTTGTGGGGGACTCATTGGGGCCAGTCCTGAATAGTATTGCCAGCTCCCCGTTGGGAAATTCCTGAAGATTTGAGGGGTGGCGCCTGAAGAGGGTGAGGTTTGAGGGGGTGGGTCCTGTTGGAAGTTCCAGATGCGATGTCCCCTGCCTCAGAACTCCAGACTGAGTGGCAAGAGAGGCTAGATAGCTAGATAGGCACACTGACCTTTCTTCCTGCATCTACTGTTCTGCCACTGTCCTCTTTAATTTGCAGATTGTAATCTCAGGGACCAATTTCTTCTCTCTCACTCTGAATGAAGACTTGCTCTCTACCAGCATGCACCAAGACTTGCTCTCTACCAGCATGCACCTCTCTTGGCACCATGAGGCAGATGGGCCTCTTGCTATCCACCTACATTCTTTAGCTAGTAAATTAATAACCTATCAGTCTCTCCTCTATCCTATCCAAAGTGTACTTCTCAAATAGAGAGAGAAGTATTTCTCTTCTAAACTTGCACTGTGGCTTTGTGTAGCTTTGTAAACGAAGTAACCTGGTAAAGTGATGCGCCTGCATTTGTAGCTTTATTGAAGCACTCTGCTAACTAATGGTGGCTGGACTAACCAAGCCAGTTAACCTCAATAGGTCCTCAGATAGGTACAGTGCCATAGATTCCACCCTCCAAACCAGCCATTTCCTCCTGGGGAATAATTGTTGCCAATCTCCAGGGGAGGGCTGGAGATTACTCAGAATTACAACTGCTCTTCAGATGGCAGAGATCAGTTCCCCTAGAGAAAACTGTAAACTCTGTGTCATTATACCTTACTGAGATCACCACAGCAAATTGACACTGATTGCCCAAGGTCAAGGCACCCACCCAGAGCCTCTTTCTAGAGCTCATTGTATTTATTTCCACAATGGGCCTTATTCCTAGTTTGTATGAAATACCCAAATTGTAATCATTTTAAATTTCATTTGGGATTATTATTTTCCTCATCCTTGGAGTGCTCTAGATCAATCACTATATGAAGAGTACAGAATTTATTCATGAATGCTGCCATTCACAAAATAATTATGGCACAGTTGGATCTCCCATCTTGTTGATTGCATTTGACCTACACTGTGTAATCCGCCTTGAGTCTCAGTGAGAAAGGCAAACAATAAATAATGTAAATAAAAAATAAATGGTAAGCTGAGCCACTTAGCATATCAACCTTTCTGGGTTTTTTTTTTTTAACAATTACTGGAATTGCATGTTATGCATGTTGTATGCAGGAGCTAATACATAGAGCTATTTTGATCCATATTGTATAAAAAGAAGTATACGAACTACATAATAGTGAAAGTATTACATGCCTTTCCCTAGCATGTCCACACATCCTAAATGTAGTGCCACAATTATGTATGTGACCTGCAATCTTAATCAGCACGGATAAATGGCGTTACTAAATACATGTAAGTATTATGAGATGCAGTTCGGCTGAACTCTTTTTGAAAATCTTTCTTTAATTTTACTGAAACATTAAGCAGAAATCTAATAAAGGATAATATAATAATCCATTATTATGAAATGTCAGAAATTAGATCAAAGATTCCAATGTTCCAGTTTTCTTTCAAGATCAAGAAAACTCTATATTACTATTTTTTTCACATAGCCATTCCAAAGACAGATATGTTGAGCAAAGCCTTTATTAATGTATTATTCGAGAAGAACAAAGGCATTTCTTTATTAGAATACATGATAATACCTGTGGATAAACAATAAATGTACAGTTGGAATTGGAGACTTATGATGTTAAGTACACATTGGAACAATACTTGAGAAACATTTCATATGCTGACCTCCCAAGTCAGGATCTTTCTATATTTCATCACTGACACGTTCCTCTATTAATGTTAATGTTTTGTCCCTGATTGAAGTACAGGATAAGAGGTCTGCTTGGTATTCAGGTAGCTCTACTACTATTAAATATTCAACGTATGTGCAGTGTTCAGTAACTAATTTCAGAATGAATAAAAGCTGTGAAACACTGATCAAGTGTTTAGTACTAAACAGCTGAAATGGCCATAGTGCTAAATGACTGTTTAGAGTTAACATCACTAACAATACAGTCCTATGCAGAGTTACTCCAGTCTACCCTCATTGATTTAAGTCCTCTTATACTGGAGTAACTTTCCATATGATTGTGCTGCAAGACAGTTATTTCCCTTGCACCTGTACCTCTCCTTACTGAGGCACTTTTTATCCCTTAACATGCCCATATGCAAGTTTTTGTTCCGCATTAGATTAATGTAGTTATAATAATGCAATACAATAAATCTGGTGTTCCAACTGCGCCTCTCATATTTACTGATTCAAAACAGACAGTGCCATTTTCTACTGTGCAAGAACAAGGCGCTTATTAAAAGGTCATAGGAAAACTGAAGAGAAATGTCAGGCCCACAGACTGACCTATTCAGAATACAATCGGCCCTTCTTTGTAAAGACAACATCTACATTATGAACAGTGTAGATCTTACTATATTCATTGTATTTCATTAATGCCGTTAGTGTGAATAACACATTGAGAGAATCTTACCCTGCAAGAAATGGAGACGGCTTGATGGTTTATTGCATTCTGTGGCACTAAAATATAAAGCATTATTCATCCGCCATGTCTGAATAAGAGTTTATGTGCAAGAGTAAATAAACAGTTTCAGAACATTAAAAGTCCCCTGTAACTTAGCAGAAGTGAACCTTTTTATGTGGAAATGTGCAAAGGTGACATAAGAAAAGCTTTCTGCTTACTGTTTCTGCATTGCATAATGATTCTTTCACACTTTTCAAGCTTATCAATTTGCCTGTATTTCTTTAAACATGTTGCAATTGCGTGTTCCAAATCAGTCACCTTACACCCCATCTTTCATACCTTTTTTTCCTTTCATACCTTGTTTGATACTTGAAACATGTGCCAGCTATTTTTTCATGTTCCCTGTGTCAATAATTCTCTTAAATTGGGTATAGGGCTTGTTTTACGTGTCAAGTGGGATGGATGGATGGATGGGTGGATGGATGGGTTGGTGGGCGGATGATAGATAGATGGAGGGATGGTAGGTAAGTTTTCCTATCTTTGCTGATGTCTTTATGTTAGGAGTAGCACTTGTGGTTTATACTAGAAGTGATTGGTGTTCTGCATCACCATCGTTTCCCAAAATCTCCTTCCTCACTTTCATGTGTGGGATATGAAGAGAAATGCTTGCAGTCTGTTGGACTGGATCAGGTAATGTAAGTCCTCTTTCCGATTCATTCTGCTCCACCCTACAGTTTCCCCCACTATTGATGACAAGGATACAGCCAAATGATCTATGGAAAGTATATGTAATAGGTTATGTCTTTATACAATTTAATCAAATAAAAGTGCTATTGGTCTTGACAAGATATTGCAGTTAACAATTTTAATGGAAAATTTCTTACCTCAACAAAGTTCTTAAAGTAATTAAAATAAAGGCAAAATAAAGTAGCTCATCCTCCAGTTTTAGTCTGTAATATTGTATATCATCAAGGGCATAAATTAATTTAACAGATGCAGACAGACCTGCAGGGTGTTGGGCTGGACTGTCTTATAGCTGGAAAGAGGTACTGAAAGCTGAACACTCATCAGAGTCATATTAAACTCAGAAATGTGTCTGGTGTGGTTTTAAAAATGGGTATTACAGCTTTGGTCCAGGAACAACATTATGATATTACATAACGAGACAGTCTTAAAGAGCCAAAGAACACAGAAACATCTCTTCAAAACACTCAAAATGTACTACAGAGTACTTGTATAAAGTAACTTGAATTGCATGCAGGAGTTGCCAATATCCACAAGTACTAACAATGTATGTACTTCAGTTTGCAAAACGTTTCAATTAGGGACTTTCCAGAACATTATTTTAACAGTGAATGCACAGTGGTTTCTCAGTTGTTATACAATCTAGATGGTTCCCCTTAAGGAATCAATTAAGGCATTAGGAAATCTCATTTCCCTGTACTCAAAATGCAAATTTTGCTTGGTAAATTAAATTCCTCCCTCCCCTACCATGGTTCTGTCATTTTGCTAGTAAATAATGTATAAAATGTTCTTATGTAGGACCATGGGCTCTTATTGGACAGTGCCTATGACATCACAGGAGATGGATGAGTGACAAAAATTCTCTTCCATGCTGTACAATGTGGTATATCTGTAAATGTTATTTTAAAAATTATTAAAAATGGCTTTAGGTTCCCAGTGTTGTACACAGGGCCAATTCAAACAAGTCCATTATGAACTATATACAGAATTCTGTATAGATTTCCAAAAGGCACATTCCCAGCATACTAATTTAATTGTATGAACTGGTCTTCAGTGGGGTTTGCATTCCCAGAAAGTTTTATAGAGAAGGAATTGCTACAATTCCTTCCTGAAGTAACTGTCACGATTGCGCTGGAAGGCCAGGCAGGGCACGGAAGTCCGAAACACAGTCCAAGGTCCAGGTACCAGAGAAGACAGAGTAAAGTGAGCAAAGTGCAAAACACCAAGTCAAAACGTAGCCTAGGGTTACCAGAGGTTGTATCAAAGAGTTCAGAAGCCGAAAGCCGTTCGTCAGAAGTCAGGGTACACAGTCCGTAGCCGGGGAGTCGGAGAGAAACGACATCACACAAACCAGAGTCAGGAGCTGGGAAGTCAGTACGAAAACCAGGCGACAAGAACGCAGGATCCGGGATGCAGCAAGTCATCCAAGAGACTAGTTGCCAGCACAAATTGTGGATCTGAGAGAGTGCCGCCTAAAGAGCCCGTTCTGCTTGTTAGCCAATTACCGGCCGCTAACAGCGTCCTGGCTCTGGTCAGTACTCTGGGCTTAGAGTACGTCAACCTCGCATGCGTGCCTCCTTATGCCGGGTTGCCATGTCCCGTCGCCTCTGCTCTCACAAACGAGCCACCGGTGGAGGTGAATCATGAGGCGTGGTGCTTGTGCTTGGCTCTGCCGGCGTGGCTCCAGGTGCAAACTCTCCTGTTGACTGGTGCTCATCCTCCTCAGGACTTAGGTCCGACGATTCAAGGGGTGCAGGGAACTCAGCCTCGGAAGTTGAGGATGCGGAATCCCCTGGGTCAGGGTCCATGGGGTCGAGCTGCATGGTGGGCATGACAGTAACTCTCTTGGACCATTTTTACACAAATACATCTTCCTTCTGGCAAAACTAGACTAAAGCACAACTCCCCCCCGCTTTTTAAGTTCTCTTGAAGTTTCTTCACAGCTATCACTTAAGAATTTGTCATTATATGGGAAACCATAATACAGGAGGCATTTACAATCTCTGTTTTTATTAGGTGCTGCAAATGTAGAGATCCTGAATGTAAGATTGAAGTTATAGTTTGGACTGGGGTACAGCAAAACTCTGATATGATTATTTGTTAAAAAAAAAATTACAACTGGAAAAAATTAATATTCACTGAGTGGGGAAGACCTCCATACTTGTTGAACTAATCTCATCCCTCAGATAAAATACAATATTCAAAAGCAAAGCTCAATGAGCCAACTTTATTTTCCTGTTAACCCCTATGATGGGTTATTAAAATTTCATCACAAATTCCTGTCATTCTGAAAGTATTTTATGTCCTCCTATCACACTGTGAGCTGCGGTGGCTCAAGTGGTTAAGACGCTGAACTGCAGGCTGTGGAAGGTCAGTAGGTCAGCAGTTCGAGATGGTCTTGTTTGACAACAAACAAGGTAAACAGAATAAGAAGCAAAAGGTGGGTATGGCTGGATGACCACACTTCTGGTAACATGGGGGTGCGGCCTAATGTGCTAATGAGCTGTGCTGTCAGGGGTGTGGCCTAATATGCTAATGAGTTTCTGCTGTTGGGTGTGGTCTAATATTCTAATGAGTTCCTGCTGGGCTTTTTCTACAAAAAGAGACCTGTCGAGACCTGAGTGTGCCGCATGACGGAGTGAGCTTCCGTCTCTAGTTCCAGCTCCTGCCAACCTAGCAGTTCGAAAGCAAGAAATTGCAAGTAGATAAATAGGTACCACTTCAGTGAGAAGGTAACAGTGTTCCGTGCGCCTTGGTGTTTAGTCATGCTGGCCACATGACCACGGAAATATCTTCGGACAGCGCTGGCTCTTCGGCTTTGAAACGGAGATGAGCACCGCAACCCTAGAGTCGGATTCGACTGGCTTTCGAGCAAGGGAACCTTTACCTTTACCTATCACATTGTACAGTTCTAGAATCATGTATCATGATTCAGCATAATATGCCACGAGGCAACACGATCCAGTAGACTTGAAAGTCATAAAATGTTTTCAGTGTCCTGTCTTCAAATAATTTGTCGTTTCTTGACTAACCCTACTTCAGCCTTGTAAAATATATAAATAACCAGCCAATAGAAACATGTCATCAGAGGCAAAAAAGCTTTCAACATAATTAAAGCTGGAGTCACTGAGAGAAGATCTGGATGGTAATTATGGAAATGTATATCAAGAAGACCCTCGTGAATGGCAATATTCTCTGTGTAGCTTGGCTCAATGATTTTCCAGTAGTTGTACAATAATTTTAAGTAAAAAAATATCTATTGTACATAACAGCACAAGGACAACCCTTTAAAAAAATAGCCATCAGTATTTATGTCTACGTTGATTTAGCTAATATCTATTCCATGTCCAGTTTTAAGCAGTTGACATGCTCTCATCAGGTTTTATAGATGTACAGAACTGGGTTGAAAGCACTGGGGGGGGTCATCTTTTCGGTAGGCTGTAAAGCAAGAAAAAGGAAAATATTTTCTATAGGACTTCACTAACTTCACTGCAAGCATTCCAGCATAAATACACTATGTATTGTACTACTAGCACATTATATATGCCATCTCCTAAGGTTCAGCACTCTGGTGTGATCAAAAGGCAGAACTCAGCCTGCAATCATGTTGATAAACAGGCTTGATTGCCAGTGGTTGGGTCACCAGAGGTAGGGACTATGTTTTGCTCTTACTGAATTCTGTCCCTTAACTTTCCCCCAGGTATGTTTATAGTTGTTACTTCTGTGCAGAAAAATGCAAAGCAGTGCTGTGAACAGAGCAAAATCTCTGCTTTGAAACTGGCTGACCTGACATTACATACAGGGATACTGAGTGGGGTGGTACCATGTGTTACTTTGGATTTTCCATGTAGAAACACTACCCTTTCCCAGGGAAGTTTATAGGGCTACACGATGGGGGCTTCCTCAAAGCAAGGCAGGAATTTGAATAGAAGAATAGATTTTTCAAGACTTTAGCCTAGTTTCCCCAGACAATAGAGTAAAATTCCAGAGTGAGAAACTGAAACAAAGGGGACAAAATATTTTTCACTATGATAAAAAAGATGTTAGGAACAAATAGGAAAGAAGGAATCAATACTACACAAGAAACGAAGGGCATTAAAAGAACAAACAAAAAACACCATGTATTTCCACCCTTGCTCCAACAGATTGCATCTTCCCAAGCTCTCTTTCCTGAGTTTGAAGGTCTGAAGCTTGAGTTTTCACACACACACACACACACACACACACACACACACGAGACACCTGACATTTTGCTATACAGCTTGTTTTAAAAAAGAAAATCCATAGTGAAGACATTTTTTCACCACTATCCTTTGCTCACAGCAGAAATTCAGTATGACTAAGGCTGATTTTGCACTAGAGCTGCCTCGCTTTTATGTATTTAATCATACTGAATTGATGCTGTGACTACAGATAGTGATGTAAAATCGTTCTCACTGACAAAATGAGAGCTTCTTGCAAGCAGAGCCACTCCAGAGAAGCAATGACTATAGTGAAGATGACCCAGTCAGACTGTCAACAAAGGTCAGTTTTTTAGTATTCCTTCCTTGGCTAAAGTTTGCAAAAAGCTGCTATTCCTCAAAGAATACTTGGGCCAAGACACAATGAACTGCAAACTATGTCCATCTATGCTGGGTTCTAGACTTGTGCATTTTTTTTTGTTATTGTGTGTGTGTGTGTGTGTTAATTGCCATCAAGTAGCTTCAAACTTATGGCAACCCTATGAATTAATTCAGGGGGGTAGCCATGTTGATCTGAAGCAGCAGACACCTTTAAGATCAACAAAGTTTTATTCAAGGTATAAGTTTTGTGTGCACACACACTTCTTCAGATACATTCGCCATGTTCAGACTGGCAGTTTGCAGTGCTAGGGAGTCACAGCAAAGAAAACCCGGAACAGACCCGGAACAGCTGGGTCACAGTATTCCCGTTCACACTGCAGCAAATGAAATGGGAGGATACCATGGAGGAAGTGCAAGGGAGCGTTTGCACTGTTGGCCTGCCCCTGGTAGGCTGTTAGCTGCTGTTTCCATGCTCGCCTGCATGGGTGCATGGGCACATGGGTGCAGCAACAAATAGGGCAGGATCCCGCAGGCCCCGCTGGCATTGGCTGGTACAGCACTGCGTATCTGGAGACATCACTGCCGCCTCTCCAGAGCAATCACCTGCACCTTCCTGCTGCCAGAATGAGGCCAGGAAGTCAGTCAGCATGGAGGTGGACTGCACAGCCTGTGCTGCCCTGCAGCTGGGCGTCAGGTTTTGCCTGGCAGTGATGCGGTACCACCAGGCCAGGATCCGCACCATCAGAGCACGGAGGGCGCTCATACAGCGCTGCTACCGAGCTCGCAGGACAGCCAGGATCAGGGACTACCTGGCCAGACAGTCCGGTGATATGGCTAGAGTGGTCAGATTGGAGAAAGAGGGTGCACCACAGCGCTGGTGGGTGTACCCTCGCCTCACCAAGTGGTGGGAGACCTTCATCTGCATAGTTTGGGAGGACGAACAGTGGCTCCAGAACTTCTGGGAGACCAGGGTCACTTTCCACTGGCTAGTTGACTGCCTCCGTGGCCACATCACTCACACAGACATGCCCATGAGGCGTGCCATCACCGTGGAGGAGCGTGTGGCCATAACCCTGTGGTGGCTTGCTGGCACAAACTGTTACAGGGAGGTGAGCAACCAGTTTGGCCTTGGCAAGTTGACCATCGTGGGAATAGTGGCGGAGGTGTGCGTGGCCATTGACCTCGAGCTGCTGAGCACAATGGTCTGCCTTGGTCTGCCTGGAAGGGTGAGTGTTCCCCCTGGGGCAGGTGTCCACAGACCCCATAGTGCCACCCCCCGCCCTATGGACAGAATGGCCCTGAGTGCCATCAGCGTGCCATTGGGCCAGGGTGGTGGTGGCGGGGCATGCGGTCATAACAGGGGGTGGGGGGCAGTAGACAGACATCCGTGGTCCTAATCAAATGCCTCTGTGGCCCATAGGTGATGGACGGCTTTGCAGCACTGGGCTTCCCCCACTGCATCGGGGCTTTGGATGGCTGCCACATCCCCATCAAGCCGCCGCCTGGCCAGGGGGCCCAGTTCATAAACAGGAAGAACTTCTGCTCCATCATCCTCCAGGGGACTGTTGATGATCGGGGCAGATTCATGGACATCTGTGTGGGCGCCAGTGGCCTGGACCACGATGCCCATATCTTCAGGAACTCCAGCATCTGCAGGGCCATGGATGCAGGGGTATTTGTCCCCAGTAATCCCATGACTCTCATACAGTGCATTCTGCTCCCCCTCCATACTCATTGATGCAGCATACCTGACCAGCAGGTGGCTGGTCACCCCAAACAAGGGTGCCTTGACGCCCCGGCAGGCCATCTTCAATAGGGCACATTCACATGCCAGAAACATTGTTGAGCATGCCTTCAGCCATCTGAAGGCATTCTGACATCGCCTGGCACTGAAGCTGGACATCCAGGAGGCAAACTACATCTCCGTTGTCTCCTCCTGCGTCATCCTCCACAACATCTGTGAGCAGCGGGGCCACACCATCATCAGGCACCACGGGGATGAGATCCCAGCCCGGGTGCCAGGGGCCAGACCACCATCATGAGCGCTGGACAATAGAAACCGGGCAGAGGGGAGTGCAGTGCAGGAGGCCATCACCAACTCACTTCTGAGGCAGAGACGTCACTGAGATGTTGCCACTGGTTGTCTGCAGCCTGTCTGACACAGTGTGTTACTGGTCTTTTCACTCCCATGGTTTTCCCACCCCTCCACAGTGGCCAGCGGCCAACAATGGCATGTGCTTAATAAACACCGTCTCCAGCTCTGCCCGTCTGTGTATGACTCTCTGGTTCACCACTCCAGGACCTGCCGAAGTGACCCATGTCCTTTGCCACCAACTCCCTGGCCGGCCACAGTGTGGATGTTCCTGGAGAGGCCCACACCACTGCCCAGGTCTGGCAACCTCCTACCCTGCCACGAGAGTCCCAATGGGTGGGGGCATCCTCACACCAGCCCTACTTGGAGGGTGGCACAGTATGCATGGCCTTCTGTGTGGGGTGGCTAGCTGTGGTGTGGGCCAACAGTGGGCTGTGCACTGAGCTGCCGGCCAGCTTCCACTGGGGGTCAGTGAGCACTGGTGGGTTGCAGAATGTGGATCAGCTACCACTGTGGCTTCGGTCATTCGAGTCACAGACCAGTGCTAACACTCCACTCCCAGGCCACTCCTGCCACCCCCAGGGCCGGCCATTCCACCCTGTGGGTCCTCAATCCAGTCCCAAGCCACTCCTGCCACCACCAGGGCCGGTCATTCCACCCTGTGGGTCCTCCCTCCACTCCCAGGCCACTCCTGCCACCCCCAGGGCCGGTCATTCCACCCTTTGGGTCCTCCCTCCACTCCCAGGCAACTCCTGCCACCCCCAGGGATGGTCATTCCACCCTGTGGGTCCTCACTGCAGTCCCAGGCCACTCCTGCCACCCCAAGGGGCTGTCACTCCTCTCCGTGGTCCTTCATTCCAGTCTCAGAACAGTCATGTGACTCCCTGGGGTTGTCCTGCTCAGCTGTGTCCTGTAAGTCCATTGCCAGAGTACTCTACTTGGGCCCACAGACCGTCTTGGAGAATCCACTCCTCATTTTCTATGTAACTCATCGTGTGCTGCATATGTCAATGGAGCCCCTGCAAGTCAAAAGGCATTTCTGGCTCCCATTATTTCCAATGGGCCTGAAAGTGTCTCCGGTTGCTTTCCAGGGTCCACCCTGCTGTCTGTTTTAGTGCATTCCCTTGCAAGGTCTGCTCTCCCTGAACTGTAGCTGAGTGAGGGCCACCTAGCAGCTGGAAGCGGAGGACTGAGGAACTCATAGGGCCCTGCTCTTCCAACAGGGAAATCAGAAGGCCCTGCAGTTCGAAAAAATGGCCATTGGTGTACCTGTCATCGCCATCGCATCTTGAAGCCACTGCCCATGCGCATAGGCGCCCGTTTGCCCATACGCCTCCCAGTGGAGCACAGACATTGCGCAACCAGCTCTTGGTGTGTACTGCATAGACGAGGAGGTAGAGCTCCTCCTAAGGTCCCTCCATGAGCAGGAAGCCATGAAGATGGTCATGCCCAGCACCCACTTGGAAACCATCCAGCTCTTCAAGAGGGCTGCTGAGGTGCTGACTGATGCGGGATACCCTCACTTGGCAGCCCAATGCTGGGCTAAATTCAAGTGTGAAAAGGGGAACGTCTTCAAAGCGCTTGAAGACAGGGACGGCATCCCACCCTGGCCACATCGCCCCCCCGTTTGATCTTCTGTGTGCCCTTTGGTAGCAGGGGGGGCGGCCTTCTTGGAGGCGGAGATGCATCCCAGGTGAGTTGGGTGCCTCAGGAATGCTGCAAAGGTTGGAGAACTGGCCCCATAAGAACAGTTTGAGGGACTGGGGCCTCTTTGGCAGGGAGGGACAACAGCAGCAGAGTGGTCAAGGCTGATCCCAGCATGCCTGGGATACAGCAGGCAGGGAGATAGGCAGCTGTCCACCTGTCTCACAGTGACTGAGCTCGTGGCAACATCATGACATTGGTGCACACGCAGGATACATCGGGAACAAGGAAGTACCCCTTCACCCAAAGAGTAATGAACACATGAACTCCAGTGCCACAGGTGGTGGCGGCTCAGGCAACCTGGGGATGGTACAGACCTGGGTGGCATTGGCACAGGTCCAGGGGTAGGCTCATTGCTTCCTATCATGCCACCTGTCACTGCGTGCCTTCCTCACTGTGCGAACCCAAGCAGGCTTCGGTTGGGTGGAATGACCACTGCTGCTCTTTGGAGAACTAGGCAGCCCTGTACCCACTGGCTGCAGAAGGGGAGCGTGAACACCACTGCCATACCAGGACCCTGGCTGTGACCTTCTTCTTTTCCTAGGTGGGTCTCATGTCATCTTCACTCAGCCTCCTCCGGGGGTGTGTGTGTCAGGACCTTTCCTGACCAGCCTTGGGAGGAAGAATCCTCAAGGGCAGAGAGGCCCCTGTGGAGACACCATCTCTGAGGCTTCCAGTGGTCCAGACCCTCCAGGGCAAGACCACCACCCTTGCTTCCATCACAGGCTCCTTTTCAAAAGCCCCTGCAGTAGCCCCAACCTGGGTAGGCAAGGCAGGCCTGATCTCATCAGCTCTCAGAAGCAAGGGAGGGCCATCCCTGGCAAATACTTGAATGGGAAACCTCCAAGGAAATTCAGGGCCGTGATGCAGGGGCAGGCAATTGCAGGCCACCTCTCTGAATGTCCCGTTGCTTCCAAGGCCCACTCGGGGTTGCCACAATGCAGCCATGACTTCCGGCCACACACGGGCACGCACTCACACTTAAGCAAAAGGCCTCTGCAGCAATCAGACAAGAAACCCCCTGACTGGCTCCATCCACCTCTGGCAAACTTATACACACAAAGGCTCATACCTGGAATAAACCTGCTGAATGGATTTGTAGTGTATTCAGATGCTGCCCTGAATATGCTAGGATGAATGGTGAATCATCCCATAGAGAAGCTATGCTAAGCTTCAGACGTCGGCTGGGATTCGCGCCGAAAGTATTGTGTCCAATCACATTTGAACTGTCTGTGGTGGGAACGTATGTGATTGGGCTATTATGCGCACAACCTGATAGGTTGGAACTTGTATAGTAGGTGTGGCTACATTAGCCCGGAATGTTTAAATACCGAGCAGCTGAAATGGACAAGCTGTTCGGGCTATGAGGAGTTGTACCGTGTTGGAGAAGTTGATTGTCGAGCTGAATAAACCTGAGTTTTGCTGAAATCACTCTCTGACTACTTTGTTAAGTACGGATTTAACAGATCCCTCCCCCTCTGGCAAACTTATGTACATGAAGGCTCATACCTTGATTAAACCTATGTTGGTGTTTAAGTGCCACTGGACTTGAAATTTGTCCTGCTGCCGCAGACCAACACAGCTGACCACCTGGGATTCGGTAACCCACTTTCAATGCACTTGCCACCTGGATTTTGCCAGTCTGCACCAGACCCAAAGAACATAGAAAGCCAGAGCTGAAGCTGTGGCCAAGTGAAGAACAGCACGCCAGCCAGCTCCAGGTATCCTACATTCCAGTCTCAGGCAGGAGGCAAGCACCAATCTGTTGATCTTCCCGGAATCCAGCCCCTTTTGGAAAGGAGTGATGTTGCCAGGAAAGGAGTGGGCCGGCAGCCAGGGGAAACCCACATCAGGGCTCCTCAGCCCACCCCACCCATTCCTTTCTCCCCTTGCAGGTAGCTGTCGCTGTCGGCTGAGACGCCAGAGGCCATCCCAGGAACTGACAGCCACATCCCAGGGCTTGTCTGACGGTGAGCCAGTGGCTGGCCCATCCGGAGGTAGGTCAGGTGGCAGGTGGGCAGTGCTGGGGCAACACGGATGGTGGCAGGAGCATGGACCATGGACACACTGCCATGAGCTTCGTGGGGCCCGTGCCGGTGAGATCCAGAATGTGGGGCTGCAGTATGCGTGGCCGCTTGGCCACCAAGCACATCATCTCACTGCCCTGGCCCCGCCTGTCCCTGCAGGGAACGGACCTACAGTGCATGTTGAGGTCCATAGTGGATGGTGGGCAGGGCTGGGCGGCAGGGCCAGGGGGGCAGTGCTAACAGCTCCCCTTTCCCCCCTCACAGAGCCAGCGGGTGCCTCCCAGGACATCGAGCCCTGTGTCGTTCTGACGATCACCCCGGAGCACACTGATGCCAGTGAGTGCCATGCACTGGCCAGCTCCTCCTGGAGGCCACGCTTCCAGGGCCCCGAGAGTGAGCGGCCATGCAGGCAGGGGTGGGTGGTGGCCACGATTGGCACTCACGACACTGTCAAGGTGGTCTTAATCGTGGCTGGGGGGGGAAGGTGGCCACAAGCCCCCAGCACCGGTCCCGTGAAGCGGTGGTGGCCTGAGCTCCAGGCCAAGCAGCCTGCTGGTCTGGCCATGCACCTGGCACCATGGATACCGGCCTGCTGGCCGCAGGGCCACTCCCAACAGGGGATGTGGCCCATTCTGGTCATGCGTGTGTGCGTGCGTGATGTCTGTGGGCCTGTTTTCCAGATGCGGCAGCATCAGCTGACCAGGGGACGAGTGCCTCAGAGGCGGTGCTCACTGTGGCCTCCCAGTCGGCCTTGGATACTGGTAGGTTCCCATGTGAGTCGCCCATGCTGGTGTCACACTGGGCTGCCGTCGCTGATGCAGGCCCACCCATAATTTTTCAGGAGAACCAGCCCCTGGACCTGCAGGTGACCCAGGGGCGGAGGGGGTGAGCAACCCAGCCACCCTGGCTTCATTGGCGCCACGTCTGTCAGCCCATGAGGAGCGGACCGAGTGGCGATGTGAGTCTGCAATGGCAGCATGTCGGCCCTCTCCATGGGAGGCCTGGCTGCGGTGACCGCCGGTGGAGGGTGCAGGCTGGGGGACCTAGTTGGGGACCCTGGGGTCCGCATTGATTCCATGCAGGGTTGTTGGGGGGACATCCGAGGCGGGATGTCTGACGTGTGCCATTTTTGCCTCACCCCGACAGTCCAGCGCATGGTTCACCTCCTCACAATCCAGCAGGCAGGCTTGCACCGCATGAGGCGGGAGCTCATCAGGATCTGGACAGCTGTGGGCTTGCCCCCGGTGACAGAGGAGACAGACACAGAGCCCCTGACCACGGAGAAGAGCCAAGAAGGGTGAGGGGGGGTGGCCAGGGGGCCTGGAGCCCTTGCGTGGCCCAGCTGTTTCTGGCCCCTCACTGTGCCCCCCACTGAGGAAGCAAGATGCAGAGGCATAGAAGGGGCAATTGCCTTTATTCTCCAAGTTTTCCCCACCCCACAGTTGTACAATAAAGGTTTGTTAAAATAAACTTCACCTTGCTTGGTGCCCTTCCTTCAAGGGTGCATGGTCACCTGGGTCCTTCATGAAAATAGAAATTTAAAAAAATGAACATGGGGAGCACTGACTGTATGTGGGGCCCTGGGGCTGGGGCCAGACATTCCGTGCACCCTATGCTGGCCATGGTAGTACATGCAGCAGGCTGGCCAGGGGTGTGTGTGCTGGCCTCAGCTCAGTGGTGACTGGAGGGCCCTGTTCTAGATGTGTGGTCTCCCACCTTGGGGCACCACCGTCCCCCTTGGATTGCCACCATGGCCACAGCGGCCAGCTCTCCCATGCCCATGCCACTGTCTTGGCCGCTCCACTGTGGACTCCCATTCTGGGCCAGGGTCCATGGCCCTGGGCCAAGGATGCAGCAATCTGGGTCAGGGTGTTTAGCGTCGCATGCATGATGTCTTCTATGGCCACCATGGATGCTCGTTCCTCCTCCCATGAATGGCGTAGGGGCAGGCAATTGCAGGCCACCTCTCTGAATGTCCCGTTGCTTCCAAGGCCCACTCGTTGGTTCCATTCAGACTGATCCAGGAGGCACTCACCCACCCTCTGCAGGGCAGAGACCCACTGCCTCCTTGCTCTGATGATGGCCATACTGGAGTTTGGAGTCAGGTCTACAAGGATGGCCCCTGGTGCCACATGTGCTGGAAGAGAACCAAAGACTTACAGTCATTGCAGCTGCAGTGAGGAGCCAGTGTGGCCCAGTGGGTGTTGGCCCCATGGCACAGCAGGCTGTCACAAAGCATCCACTCCTCAGGGGGGTTGAGCTCTGGGGGCCACGCACCGACCACCCATGCTTGGCGGGATATGCAGGAACCCCTGGAGCCCTGCATTGGGCACCCCCACATGCATGGGGGACCGGCACAGCTACTCACCTACTGCGTGGTGAGCCCCATGAGGAGGGGTGTCTGATCTCCCTCTGGAGAGGCTGCTCCTGAGGGCCCTATGGTGATGACAGGGAGGGGGGAAGACTCCTGGTTGGCAGGACATGCAGAAACCCTCAGAACCCTCCCTGGGCCCCTCCCCATGCATGGGGGACCGGCACGGCCACTCACCTGCTGTGTGGAAAGCCCCACGAGGGGGGGTGTCTGATCTCCCTCTGGAGAGGCTGCTCCTGAGGGTCCTATGGTGATGACAGGGAGGGGGGAACACTGATTATGTCTGTGCTGCATAGGGGCCATCACCTGGAGGGGGGGAGATGGTCTGGGGCATGATGGCCTGCACACACGAATGGGAGCATGGCAATGAGTCTCCAGGACTGAGGCTGGCTTTGGAACACCTGGAGAGTCATCCTCGGACACCGTAACTGGGCTCGGAGAGGCTGGCGTATGGCGGGGTTGCCATTATGTCCACGTGGGCTTGCCACTGACTCCTGCTGTGGCCAGGGTCAGTGAACCTACCTGGCGCGGGCTCCTCGTCGACCACGGGGTCGTCATCATCATCCCCAGTGTCCATCCTCTCCTGGGGCTTGAGCTCCAGAGTGTCTACATGGGGGCGACAGTGGACAGGTTGTGGGAGGCTGCCTGCGTGGGCTGTTGGGCCCTCTCTGCTGTGGGCACCGCTACCTCTGTGGTCTACCATTCTTTCTGGCAGTCGGGGACTGCGCCACATGCATGGCAGGTTCTTGCGCCACCTGAGTGGAATGCTGGCCTGACCATGCCCTCTTGGCCAGCAGAGGTGTGTACACTCTGCCATGCACCTCATGACTGTCGAACGGGGAAATCAGCGATGTGGGACACAGCGGGGTTGCATTAGCGCCGCCATGGGTTCACCCTGTGCAAGGACCCCCAGACTTCTCGGTCCCCTGTGTGTGCGACAGCAGGGTGGGGGGGCTTCTCGGAGTGTTTCAGGCGCTCTGCAACCTGTACCAGCAGCCTGGGGTCGTGGCCCCAGGGGTGGGCAGCTTGTGCTGGGGGGCCTGGCAGAGACAGTGGGGTTCCCAGGGGACCTGGGGCACATGGTTGTGGGCCACACTTTGGATCTGTGACATGGGGTGTGAGTGTCACAGCCCCTACATGGGCAGGGCCCTTTGAAGAATACTCCCCACCTATCCGGGACTAGGACCTCTGGCACTGCCTCCTCCTCATCTGGCTCCAGGGTCAGCCGGAAGCATTCCTGTGGGGATGCAGGTTGGCTCTGTGCAGTCTCCTGCTAGCTGCTCGTGGATGGACGGGTCTCCAGGGGGAGGCTGTTGTGAACCCTCCTGGACTTGACACTGGCACTCCCCTTCAGGATTCCGTGCAGCTCTCTGAAGTAGCGACATGTTGTCTTCGAATTCCCTGGGATGCTGTTGTGCGCCAATGTCCGCTTGTACAGCAGCTGCATGGTTTTCGTCTTCGAGTGGCACTCCTCAGCTGTACACCTGTGGCCCCGGGCTGTCATTTCTACAGCAACCTGCTGATAGATGTCTATGTTCCTTGTTGACTCATGAAGGGCCTCCTGCACTGAGGGTTCACCCCACACTTCCAGTAGGTCCAGTGTCTCTGGCCTTTTCCAGGATGCTGCTTGCGTGGCTGCCATGTTGCTGATCTGTCTCCTAGGAGACTGTCTGAATGGAGCTTTTACTCCATGTGCCAGAAGCGTCCTGCGGCTGTGGTCGTGCACTTGCGTTCACACATCAGGGAATCGGAATCAACCCGCTCTCCACGCGGTTTGTTACCACTTCCACCAGGTACTTTTAAAACTTGGGAGGAAAGCGGTACAAGACAGCTTGAGTACAGCTGGGGAACGCCAGACAGCTGTGCCTGTGTGAACCCGCCCCTTTAATCCGCTAGTGAAATGCTCCTGAAACGTTTGGCTGTCTGGCGAATTTGCCAGTCTGAACACGGCCATTGAAATGGAAGTTACCAGTTCATACATATAGTAAAGGGCAAGCAGCAAATTAGCATACAACAAAATGAAGATGTTTAACAGATTCAAGGACCAAACAGGAATAACAAGCTTAACTGAGATTCTGCCATTGAATGAGTAGTAGAATGTACTGTAAGTTATAGTGGTAGATTGGAATGTATATCTCTGGTCTGGAGACAGAGGAGATACACTACATAGCCAGTCGCCCCACCTCAAAGAAGAGGATGCTGTAAGGTCACCTTCATGCTTGAGAGGAGATGGATGGAGTATAATGGCAGGGTCTCAGTTAATTATTCTCAGCATTTCACAATTAAGAAGGGTACAGCTGCCCATCAATCTCCAATTTTTATATATTTATTTCCTTCACTATGTTTTCCCCGGGAATCAAACCCAAACAAATAGTAATCATATAGACTAAACTTGTTATTCCTGTTTGGTCCTTGCATCTGTTAAACATCTTTATTATGCTGTGCATGAATATGAAAGCTTATATCTTGAATAAAACTTCCAATTATGTAATCTATTTGATTTATGTTTTGGCCATCTGGTGATGTCCACATATCTAATTGTCTGTTTGGTTGCCTGAAACGTGTTCACAATGAACAAATAATTGTCTTCACAGAATTCTGTGAATCACTTTCCTGGTTCATTATGTGCTCATAGCCTAAATATTCAAACAATATTTGATTCTTCTTTGTTTCTTGCTTTTGTGCTCCAGGATATCTTATTTAGGTGTGTGATCAATTTCTTAGTAGACACTTGCACCAAAGCTCTCAATTTCTTACTCTTCAACATCTATAGTTGGGGCATAAAGTTGAATAATGGTTGTGCTGGTAAACTTTCCATGAAGTCTGATATTATCCAGTCAGACTTAAAAAAAAAAAATCTTTCCTGTATTATATCATCAAATTTTACAACTTTAACCAAAAAGGCATACAAAAGATGACAAAATATGCAACTTTTGCAGAAAAAAAACATATTTTAAACATTCTTCAAATTTCAACTGAATACAATTTTACTATACTATACAACTCAGAATGAATATCATTGACACTCATTTCCTTGAAGTGCTGTAAGTTTTATAATTAAATAAACCTCCTTCTGGACCCTCTTTTGATTTCCAATACCATGCAAAGATTAAACGTAAAGCAGTGATCAAGTTTAAGACTATTGATTGTTCTTTGGAATTCCAGGGACATAATTTAATAGCATGCATTCTGGGATATTTTCAACTAGTCTTTCTAAACCAGCACTAATCAAAACTAGCAAAACTCTTCCAATAGCTAACCATACTTGAACAAAACTGCCACATATGGACAAAACTGGCAGGTTTTTTGTTATGAAACCAACCTGAACCTGAATTATATACTTTAGCAATTAATTTCAGAGTTAGATAAAGCTGATATGCCATCTTACATAAATTCTCTCTAAAATTTAAACAGACTGTGAACCTTAATCCTCTCATTAATACAAATTCTCATACTTCTTTTGATATTTCATATCCTAGTGCTAAATTCTACTTATGTTTATACTTTGGTGTCTCTGTTGTTTCTTGATTAATTACTTGTTTGCAATGCTCAAAAAATAAAAGTTTTGGAGGTTGCATCATGTTATTTTTAATCAGTTGTTTGTCTTAAACAAACTGTTCAGTGTAGTGGTTAAGTGTGCGGACTCTAATCTGGGAGAACCGGGTTTGATTCCCCACTCCTCCACTTGCACCTGCTGATGTGACCTTGGGTCAGTAACAAGCTCTGGCACAGCTGTCCTTGAAAAAGAGCAGTTTGTGTCAGAGTTCTCTCAGCCCCACCCACCTCACAGGGTGTCTGTTGTGGGGAGGGGAAGGGAAAGGAGTTTGTAAGCCACTCTGAGACTCCAAGTGAAGGGTGGGATATAAACCTAATCTCTTCTTCTTCTTCTTAAATTAATATCATTACAAATTAGACTTGTTAAATAGCTCTTCATCTGACAGTAGTTGTACCTTAGTATCTGACCATTACTTTCCCTATAATCAGTTTAATAAGTAATAATTCTACCCAAGATTATTAGAATATTATCTATATATCTAATAGCGAAGGTGCCCCCTGCGTGTGGATATCTAAATCTGCACATCGGGGGCACCTGGGGGGCGGGGAGATTTTCCTGCGCATGTGGGGCAATGTCCAGGTGTGCAGAAAAATCTGCAAACTGTAAAAATATATAGGGGGGATATTTAAATCCCCCAAAAAGTAACAGAGTGCCCCCTGCAACGCTCTTAGAACAGCTTCGCCGCCACCAGAGAAGAGGAGGAGTGGGGGGGGGGAGAAGGCTTGGCTCCCACATCCCTTGCCACCACCACCCTGGGGGGGGGAGGGAGAAAGTTCAGTGGGCCGGTGAGGCCTCGCCACTGCAGCCGTCGCTTCAGAGGGGAAGGTTGAAGGCTTAGCTGGCTGTCGGCTGTGAGCCACTCAGCCGCCGCTGCCACCACTGTGTGGGAAGGGAAAGCTTGGCAGGCTGGCCAGGTCTTGCTACTGCTGGGTGAGGGGGGAGGCTTGGCGGGCTGAGCTGAGGCCTCACCACTGTTGCCGTGTGTGTGGGGGGAGGTTTTGTGGGCCCGGCAGCTTGGAGCCTCACGGGCCTTGCCATCGGGGCCAGGCAGGGGTGGGGAAGAAGGCTTACCTGCGGTGGCTTCCTCCTTCTTGACAAGTAAGGGGAGGGCAGGGGGAAGGAGAAAGGTTGGCGGGCTGGCCTCACCGCCACCACTGGGGATGGAGGGGGGGAGGGAGAAGGATTGGCTCACCTGCTGCTGCTTCTGCAGGCCGGGAGCTGTGGGGGATACTCCCCCCCGCACGTGTATCGCAGGTCCCGCCTCTTGTAGGAGTCTAATTTACTTGCTTCCCTTATCTGGTCAGACTTTGCATTATTAGCCCCTGATTGCTTGTACTACTTCTCGCCTCACTATTATAGCAACTCTGTTTTTTCTGTGATTGCCATTTCCAAAGTAAAACACTTAGTAGTTTTCTGACTGAAAGTGCCCTAATCCAGTCCACTTTAGTTCACTCACTCCTGGGATTGTGATGTTTAAATGTTCCATTTCTTGTTTTACAATTTTGAATTGACCTTGATGCATACCTATGTTCCTCTTATATGTGTTGAACACCTTTGGACTTCCTTTTGCATTTGCATCCATTCACATCAGCACCTGAACATCCTTTCGGCTTTAGTCTAGTTGCACAATTTAAAATTCATAGGTTTTTTTTCAGCTCTTCCCCAGTAGGTGACTGAGTGCTATCCAACCTGGGAGTCCTGTCTTCCAGCACTATATGTTCTTTTGTTATGTGTGGTCTCATCATAAGATTTTCCAGGTAAACAATGATCAGAAGGGGTTTACCATTTCTTTCTTTTGTGTAGGGTTATCTGAGTGTCACTGCCATTGTCTATGGAAGATTCTCTGCCAGTGTCACCTTCCACTACTGCTGCTGCCCAGTAGCTACCCTTCAAGGATTCCCCCACCCCATCACTATTGGAATTGTCCATTCTCTTCTGCTGAGGTGGCCAATAATTCCTGAATGGGATGGATGCATCTTAGTCTGGTGTCTCAGATGTGACCATTGTGCCTTGAGTGACTTTGCAAAGAATTTAGCCTCTTGACCTAGTCTAAATTCCTTATGGTATTGTTCTCAGCTTCACTAACCCACACAAACCCCCTCACCACATTAAGGTGTGCACCCAAGAGGAGGGCATACAATAATTACCAGAATGGGGTGATTTGTAACTATCATCTCTCCTTATAATAATTGTGTTTTGGGGTGGCTTCTGTCCTATGGGGTGGTGAGATTCCATGCACTCCCTCAGCCATTGGCCCATCGGCTGCCAGTCGAGACTACTGGCGTGCCATTGGCTGGGGGGGGGGGAGGGAAAATTTTTTTGTTGGGTCCCAAAGGGGCCCCCCACCCTCCCCCCGCCAATACCCAGTCAGAACACAGAGGTCATTTGCATATGCGGCCCCATTGGCCTACGTCTCTAACATTCTAACCAGTTTGCTGTTGCTGTGGGAGTCACTGAATGTGTCCTGAGGTAAAATAAATACCCCAATCTCCCCGTGGAGCCTGGATATCTTCCAGAAATCACCAC
>NW_015173232.1:87988-88729 GCF_001447785.1 Gekko japonicus | reverse complement strand
GGAGTTCAGTTGTAATACCTGGTGATCTTCAGGCTCCACCTGGAGGTTGGTTGCCCTAGGCGTAACAGTCAGTGCTTTTGAGCAGGGTCTGCTAGATCCAGGTTCTTGCTGTAGAAGCTGAGTGGTGATTTTGGACCAGTCACAGACTTTCAGCTTAACCTACCTCACAGGGTTGCTGTGCAAGTCAAAAGGGGGAGATGAGAATGATGTAAGCTGCTTTGGTCCCCATCGCCGAGAAAGACTACTTTTCCTCCTGGAAAACCATTGTTGCCAATCTCCAGGTGAGGGTTGGAGATCACTCAGAATTACAACTGCTCTCCAGATGGCAGGGATCAGTTCCCCTGGAGAAAATGGTGAACTCTGGCAGTCAGGGCTTCAGAGCATGGGAGAGGCTGCAGGTACATGTGTGGAGGGAAATGGAAGCTTGAAGAGAGAGGGGGAAATAAAGGTCAGTTGATGCTTGACTGGGAAGGAGATGGGATTGCCAAATCCAGGTGAGAAATTCCTGGAGATTTGAGGGATGGAACCTGGAGAGGGTGAGGTTTGAGGAGGGGGTTGGACCTCAGACTGGTACAATGTTATAGACTCCACCCTCCCAACCAGCCATTCCCTTCTGGGGAACCACTGTTCCCAATCTCAGGAGAGGGGTGGAAATCACTCAGAATTACAACTGAACTCAGGGAGGGAGGGGGGAGGAGATGAAAGGCTGAAATCAGAGGGGCAGATAATGGCAGATAATGG
>NW_015173232.1:87487-87971 GCF_001447785.1 Gekko japonicus | reverse complement strand
ATGCTTGGCTGGGAAGGAGCTAGATTGCCAACTCCAGGTTGGGAAACTCATGGAGATTTGGGGGGTGGAGCCTGGAAAGGGTGAGGTTTGAAGAGGGGTGGGGCCTCAGATAGGTACAATGCCATAGACTCCACCCTCCAGACCAGCCATTTTCTCCTTCCTACAACAAATGTCACATTTCAAACTTCACATCATCAGTATTATACGTGGATTTATGGAACTTAAATACCGTAGCAAAGCACGGGTAGCAGGCTAGTAATTAATATGAAAAAGAAACCAAGTTCCCATCTAAACATCCTATAACAACAACAACAACATGATTTTCTCTCATTTTGTTCTGGTTTCTTTCAGTATTGAAACTCTTCCCTCTACTTGTTGTTGTTGTTCAGTCGCACAGTCGAGTCCGACTCTTCGCGACCCCATGGACCAGCTCCCGCCAGGCCCTCCGGTCCTCCGCCGCCTTCCGAAGCCTGCTCAACTTCAT
>NW_015173232.1:44858-87403 GCF_001447785.1 Gekko japonicus | reverse complement strand
TGACACTGTCTAACCATCTCATCCTTTGCCATCCCCGTCTTCTTTGGCCTTCAATCTTTCCCAGCATCAGGGTCTTTTCCAGTGAGTGCTCCCTTCTCATTTGGTGGCCAAAGTATTTGAGCTTCATTTTCATTATCTGGCCTTCCAGGGAACAGTCAGGGTTGATTTCTTTTAGGATTGACTGATTTGATCTTTTTGCAGTCCAAGGGACTCTCAAGAGTCTTCTCCAGCACCATAGTTCAAAAGAATCTATTCTTCGGCGCTCGGCCTTCCTTATAGTCCAGCTCTCGCAGCCATACATGACTACTGGGAATACCATTGCTTTGACCATGCGGACTTTTGTTGGCAGGGTGATGTCTCTACTTTTTATCATGCTGTTTAGGTTCACCATCGCTTTCCTCCCAAGGAGCAGGCGTCTTTTAATTTCATGGCTGCTGTCACAGTCTGCGGTGATCTGGGATCCCAGGAACGTGAAGTCTGTCACCACTTCCACGACTTCCCCTTCTATTTGCCAAGGAGTGATGGGGCCGGATGCCACAATCTTAGTTTTTTTTATGTCCGTCTACTAGTTTTACTTTTATAGCAGTAGCATTTTTCTAATAAGGGTGGAGAGACAAGCTCTGGGCTTGTCTAATAAGGGTAGAGAGAGAAGCTCTTGGCTTTCAAGCTGTAGCCACTAGGATTACATTAATATGTGAAATACTGCCTTCCTTTCTCCTCCCAACGTCTGCCCTGCTGTGCCAAATTTTTCCTTCCAGCCTACATTCCTCTGCTTGCGTGCTACTGCCCAAACCTTATCCCCCATCCAAACAAATCTATCTCAAGGTCCTCCTGCTGCTGCCTGCTTGCTCAGATACCTTACTCTCCTTGTGCCACCAAATGCCCTGGCCTTGTTAGTCTGCCTCTTCCTTGGCAGACTTCCTTCCTTCCTGTTCTTCAAGCTAAGTGGCTACAGTACTCTCTGTGTTGCTGTTTGGAAATATGTTTAGAATCAATTTTCTCATAGATTGTAATGAGAAACATGGGTGCCTTTCATTGCCTCAGAAAGGGGGCCCATTATTCTATCTGGCTGAAATATGGCAGTGTTGGTGTAGTACAATCAACCTGAGATTTGGATGGAAAACTGTGAAAGTACACACCCAAGAAAAGGGGGAGGGGAGTTGTTTCTATTGAAACCAATGGGAAAAAATAACAAAACAAAATTTTGAAAACAAATCAACAATAACAAAACAAACAATACTTAAATAAAACCATATGAAAGAACTCAATGAAATCATCATTTTTGGAACTGATAACAAAAACAAAAGAAATGAAACAAACCCTCATGCACAAGTCTACTGGTTTCTTTATCAGTGGGATCACAAGATGAAAAGCAAGGATGCCTGAAAGACTTGCAACAAAGGAAGTTTGTGGAGGAGATGGAGGAAACAGTTCTCTCTGCTATCCTCTACCCAGTAGTGTTTCTGTCCAGCTTCTGCTTCAGAAAAGGCAACAAAAATGGGACTGGGATGGACTCTTCATCTCATAGCAATAATGAAGACTGCATGTTAGGAAGGTAAGGAAAAGAGTCTGCTATTTTCCCAATCCAGAGTCCTTTCTCCAAGCCACTGCTGCTGTCAAAGTGATGGAGTGAAAGACAGGCCTAGAGAGCTATACCTGTCCTGCTTCCACATGGCAGATAGACTCAGAAGTGGTGAGGACAAGGGGGGATGAAGGTAGTGCACCCAAGTTCCTTGGCATCCCTTCCTCAGTGGGATCACTAATCATACCTGACAAGTAGATCCCTCATAGTAAATAATGAGTAAAATATAAAATATTATGTTCTAAGGGTTTGACATGAATGCAAATGTATTGCTATTATTATACTTTCTCAAAATACACTTCTTAAGAATTCTGTTATTCCTCATGAATGAATTCAAGGAGCTGAGAGCTTTTCTTGGCATTTGGCAGGAAAACATGAATGCTGATTATTAATAACCTCTCTAAAGTTTATCATTAATGTCAGTGGGTGTGGTTTAAGGAGTTTTCTCTTGACATGCCTAGTGTGTTAAAGTATTAACTGACTACTCATATGGCAGTGGTAGGAAAGCAAGTCAGAGAAGGCATTTCCTGCCAGTGCTGAAGACAAACCTGTAAAATGCCTGATTTCTTCTCTCTCTGAAGTGCTTAATCATCTGTTGCATGAAAAATATTAAAAGCATGCATTGTGAATACTGAGATTTAATGATAGCATAAGGTGAATATTTCTGAAATGATTTTTTAAAATAATAATTTTTATTAGAAACTAATTGACTCAGCAAAGAAGACTCTAAGGCACTGACATTTCATAAGCAAGTTATATAGGTCAGTAAAATTAATTTTCTCCCTTCCCTCTCTCTCTGAGTGTTTACAGTCAGTTTTGGACAGAGAATGTTGCTTACTTGTCTAGTTTGAAGAACATACAAACAGGGGGGAAATGACATATTGTTTATGGTTCTGCTTCCTAGAGAATTGACAAATATCCATATTTTTAATTAATCAGTTTACTTCTATTTAATTATGGCTGGCTAATCCAGATGGCACATAAAATAATTGTGGAACGAAATAAAAATTGTTTAGTATCTATCCAGAAAATATTAATGCTATCTACAATACAAGCCTAAGATGAGTTATGATCTAAACCCATTGCCTTCAATGGGATTAAAAGGGTATAACTCTGTTTAGGATTGCATTGTTATTGTGGTTACATCATACAGCATTATAATCTCCTAAAGCCTCAGAGCAAGAACTGCCACCAATGTTTTCTCTAAGCTGCGGAGTCTTGTGAGCAAAAATTCTACTTTGTGAGCTACTGGCATTAAAGTTGTGAGTGAGCAATTTGGCTACTGCATAGATTAGTCTGCTCTGGAGCCCTCCTTACTGAGCTAAGACAAAAATGTGCAAGCCGGAGGCTAAAAAACTGTGAGCTAGCTCACACCTCTTTCTGGGCTTACTGGGGGCAGGGCTTTTTGTCTTCCTCACTGGCCCACATACTTGTTTATTTCTACAGAGAGGTTTTTTCTACAGAGAGTTGCTGTGGTTTCCAGCCACAGACTTGATATCCCTCAATTTTGCCTATGTAGTGGACATCAAACCTCCATCCCTTAAGACCAATATGGACATGTACCACATGTAAGCCCTGTTTTCTTTCTGGAGACTCAACTCCCTTCTCTGCTTCCCATCCTAAGTTTCCTGCACCGAGCAGTGTGGCTCTCTGGAACATTGTCTGCACCTTTCTGCCCCCTTTGAATCTTTCCAGGTTGTGGGGGGTTGTCCTGTCCCCATAGAGGGTGGTACAGTGGCCTGGTTGTTTTTACATCTGACTGGGCCGACTGAGGCACTGATTTGAAACCCATCCCTGGTGGGGACGCTGTTCACTCACAGTAATATAAATTGTGTTCTGGCTACATAGCTCTCTCACATCAAATGGTAACTCAAAGAGAACAGTTGTACAAAATGTGAAAGATGTTAAAGACTGGACTTAAAGGACATCTGGAGAAGAGAGTTTTACAACTGGGATCAGTCCTTCTTCTTTGAGCTAGCCAGACATACAGGTGATGCAGCCAGGAAAGCAAGTGTGATTCATCTTAATGACCACAGTGGAGAAATAGGATGGTGTCAGGAGTCCCATTTGTTCACATTTGCAGCAGCATATGAGCCACTACAATGTGGTAAAATTCCATTTTCCAGGCTGCACATTTGAAAAACAAGTTCAATAGCATGAGCCTTTCCCACCCAATAACAACTCTTCCTTCTAGCAAAATGCCTAATGCACGGGGAGCGCTCACATGAATGACCCTATGTAAATGCTGTATTATTTTTAGGGATAGGCATGAAATTGGAAAATGCAGTTTGGTTTGGTTTGTGGCTGAACCCTGGAACAAACTGGGTTCATGCAGTTTGTGGCCCCGCAAACTCCATTGAAAGGAACTGCAGTCCCTTTACATGGAGTTTGCAGAAAGCCTGGAAAACAGTTGAGTTCAGCTGATTTGGACTGTCTTCTGCAGAAGCCCGAAAAAACAGCAACCAGCAGAAAGGGAGGGGGAGAAGATCCCCTGGGAAGGGATTTCCCTTCCACCTTTCTGCTGGCCGTGATGAGCCCCAGCCAGCAGAAAGGTAGGGGTGAAGTGCCCACAGAAAGGCACTTAACCCCTTCCATTTATGACCTCCTTTCTGCTATCCATGGCTTTTCCTGGGGAGCAGAAAAGCAAGGCCATTTAAACCTCCATTTTCTGCTCCTGGTGGATAGCTGCAGGGTACAGAAAGCAGTGGTGGTTTAAGCGGCTCCCAACTATTTAAATCCTGCTTTCTGCTCCTGCAAGAAACCATGGGGAGCTGAAAGCATAGTTTAAATGGCTCTGAGCCATTTAAACCAAACAGCTGAGCAGCAGGGAACTCCCAGCCACTCAGCTGTTTCTCAGCTCCCAGCTACTTGGCAGGGGTAAACCCCTGCTTTCTGTCTTCATGGACCATCACAAACCACCATGAATTGCACCAAAATTCGTGGTAGTTCATCTCAGTTCTGCAGTTCACTAACTCCAGTTCGTAAACCTTAAACAGGCCAACATTTGTGACAAACTTTGGCTTGTCAGCCGGGTACCTCTTCTTGGCAACTAACACCCACCCTCTACCTATATGTAATGGTTGAAGAAGTTTTGTTTTACTGTATTTGAGGAAGTGCGCATGCACACGAAAGCTTATACCTTGACTAAAACTTTGTTGGTCTTAAAGGTGCCACTGGACTCAAACTTAATTTTATTTTCACACACACTCTTTCAGCCTGGGATCACACCATATGGAAGCATGTCTTATATCTTACAGTGCTTGTAAAGGGGGCCAATGCATTATCATGATGTTCATTAGGTCTGAAGGAGGTGAGTTTCCTAATTATCCATCTTTTCTTTAAGTGGGGTGGGAGAGAAAAAGAGGAGAGATTTGAGGGGAGAGGACTTGGGGATCAGTGAGTGTCCATCTATTTTCACAAGCAGTATTATTTCAACAATGCACTTGCGAGTGAGCAGTCCACATCCAAACTAAGAATATAGCTGCAAGGCAATCGACTAATCTTAATGTAAAATATGCTGAATAATGACTGAGTTAATGTGTTCTTGAATCCTTGATTTTAATAGAACTGGAAGGAAGATCAGGCAGGTAGATATATATTATTTTAGTGTTACCTAATATGTATAAAGAGTTAATCTTATCACATTACACTTGGCTGAGTTTGTATAAGATAAAAATCACAAACAAGCAATGCACAGTTAGTTGTTACATATTCTCCCCATTACAGCTGACAGGTTCATTAATCACACAGTGTATTTTACTATTAAGAGCTGTAAGAGAGATCAAATCTCGAGTAATTTTTCTTCTTCTCTTTAATTTGATAAGTGTGTTTGTTTTGGTATGCAGATAAAATATTGTGTCAGTAATAAGCAATCCTGTGAAGTTTGCACTTCTCCAGTTTAAAAATTCATTCTTATTTCCAAAGTCAAATTTTGTGGGAAATGCATAATTTCCTTGACCACTGGATTAAGTAAAATGCCTATGTTGGGATTCTCACTGGGAAGATGCCATTGCGAATGAAGTGCCTGTGGATATGACCATAGTTTAGGTAACATAATTATTACTTGCTGCATGTTGAAAGCATTAGCAATGAATACCCCTATTCATAACACAGCTTTGATTCATAATTAAGACCGCATGAAAATTATAGAGAAATATGACATTCTGTGCAAGGTGAGCCCTAGTACATGTGTCAAATTTTACAAGTGTCACGAATTGTCTGCCAGGAAGGAGAAAAACTCTAAAAGGTATCAAGGCTATGAAACAGTACTTCCAGAATTTTGAAAGTTTGCTATCAATGTTCTTACAAAAAAAGCTCATGGGACTTACTGGGAATAAACTGTAGCGGGGTCAGAAAAGATTGCTGGGTGGAGCAGAAAGCCAGAAAGATCAGTGGGCCTTGTGTGATTCTTGTGCTGGACTGTGCTATGCTTTTCTTTTTAAAAAAAATCTCTTTCTAGACCACTGGTGCAAGGCTTGTGTATTCAAATGCCCAATCCAGTTAAAATAGTGATTTAATCATATCACATTTCCCCAACCATTATTGAAACTGTTTGGTTGAGTAACTAACATTGCTGATAGAAAAAACAGAGGGTGGTCAGGAAAAAAATCCAATTCTGAAAACAGAAGGATTAGTATTCCTTTTGGTTCTTAGTTCAAGAAAGAGGAAAATGTGTACATGCTACAACCATTATTCCAGTTGCTGCTGCTTTTCTTCCTATCTGTAAACACCTCTCTCTTTCCTCCTCTGCTTGCTCCCACCCAATCCTCAGCCTGCCGTTTGATCTGTTTGATGACCTGACCACAAATTTTAGAATGGAAGAGTGTTTTGTGAAGCATGCAATATATTTCCAATGTTGAATTTATATTTTAACTCTTGCATATTGCCAAGATTTTGAAGGAATCAACAATAGTGTAAATGGAGTATCATATTTCTTGCGGAACTGGTTTTGACATAATTTCCTCAATAGCACACATCCAACATACTCACCATGTCTTATTTCGGGGGGGTGTCAGTATTGTTGGTGTACGTCTATACAGAATGAAAACTGAAATTTGGTACATGTATATACCAAGACTAGAAACATCTGGGACATATTTATGACTTTCTCTTCAAAACTTCAGAAGAGAAATAATACCAACTAGAATGTTGGTAAAGAGCAAGCCAAACCACCTGTTTAATGGAATGGAAAGATATGGGAGTATCCCTTTACAAACCTGAGGTAGCCTCACTGGGGAAAGAATAGATTTGTAGTGGAGGAAAGCCAAAGATGTAAGCTGGAAATAGTGATGCATCTTACATGAGACTGAGCAAATGTTTATTTATTTAGATTTATATGCCACTCATACAGAGATCTGCTTGAGATGGTTCACAAGGTTAAAAGTATAATAAAATTATTTTTTAAAAGAGATATAATTACCACTATTAAAGCAAGCCCTAAAACTACAAGCCATAAAATACCCCCCAGACTATAAAACAGCTTAAAAATATGAAGTACTTTACGTAAAAGCCTGGGTAAAGAGAAATATTTTGGCCTGGTGTCTAAAGGACAGTAAAGAAGGTGCCCAGTGAATCTTGAGTGGGAGAGCATTCCAAAGGCAAGATGCCACCACTAGAAAAATCCTGCCTCTTATTGTCACTTCCCTCACCACTGCCAGTAGGGTTTCAGAATGCAGGATTTAGGAACAGTTTATTAACTGACAGGCAAATGGTATGGGAAGGAAACTGTCTTCAAATACCCCAGCCCCAACTTGTTTGGTGACTTAAAGACAAGAATCATAGAATCATAGGCTGATTTCGCACTAGAGCTGCCTCGATGTTGCATCGCCATTTGCCCCGATACTATTGGTCAATTTCACACCCAAAGCTGCGGGCCTGCATTTGACCTGCGGCTTCGACCTATTTAGGTACCTAAAAAAACAGGATCATGAAACTGTGGGGGAAATCGGGCGAAGCCACGAGTCAAAATGCAGCCCCGCCGCTTCGGGTGTGAAATTGACCAATAGTATCGGGGCAAACGGTGGCGCAACATCGAGGCAGCTCTAGTGCAAAATCAGCCATAGAGTTGGGAGGGATCTCCAGGGTGGTCCATTCCAACCCCCTGCACAATGCAGGAAATTCACAAATACCTCCTCCCCCAAACCCCCAGTGCTCCCACTCCATACCCAGAATATGGCAAAAAACAAACAAACACCCAGGATCCCTGCCCAAACTGGCCTGGAGAAAATTGCTTCCTGACCCCAAAGTGGTGATTGGCATTTCCCTGGGCATGTAAGAAAGGGCCATGAGAACTAAGTACTGATGCAACCCTCCCTCTCATGATCTGCCTATGTTCACAGAATCAGCATGTCTGTCAGATGGCCATCTAGCCTTGTAATGATTCCTATTGTCTTTGGCATGCTCGTACCCCAAGCAGCTTCCTGCCTTCCCTCCCTCATACCAGTTGCTCACAGGCCGGTTAAGAGCCCTGGATGGGGTGGATCCAGCCCCCAGGCCTTATGTTTGAAATCCCTGATTTAAAGGGATCCCTTTAAATGGTTTTTGCAAGCCACACAGTCATGGCAACAAGGCATGGAGAAGGTATTTAAAGAGACTGCGGTCTCTTTAAATGCCTTCTCCAAGTTCTGCCACCAGTGTGTCTGCCAACACAAACCACACAAACTGAGTCCAGTGCTTTTTAATTTGTTCATTAATGATTTGGAGTTGGGAGTAAGCAGTGAAGTGGATAAATTTGTGGATGACATGAAATTGTTCAGAGTGGTGAAAACCAGGGAGGATTGTGAGGCACCCCAAAGGGATCTGTCGAGGATAGGTGAGTGGGCGTTGTAGCAAATGGGGTTCAATGTGGCCAAGTGCAAAGTGATGCACATTGAGGCCACAAATCCTAACTGTAAATACATGTTGATGGGGAAGAGAGTGACTTGAAGAGACTGACCAAGAGAGAGATCTTGGAGTCATAGTAGATAACTCACTGAAAATGTTGAGACAGTATGTGACTGCAATAAAAAAGGCCAACGTTATGCTGGGGATTATTAGGAAGGGAATTGAAACCAAATCACCCAGTATTATAATGCCCCTGTTCAGATCGATGGTGCAATCTCATTTGGAATACTGTGTGCAATTCTGGTCACCACACCTCAGAAAGGATATTATAGCATTGGAAAAAGTGCAGAAAAGGGCAACTAGAATGATAAAAGGATTGGAACAGTTTCTCCATGAAGAAAGATTAAAGCGCTTGGGGTTCTTTAGCTTGAGGAAACAACAACAGAGGGGTGACATGCTAGAGGTTTATAAGATTGTCCATGGGATAGAGCAGGTAGAGAAAGAAGTAATTTTCTCCCTTTTTTACAATACAAGAACTTGTGGGCACTCAATGAAATTGTTGAGCAGTCGGGTTAGAACAGATAAAAGGAAGTACTTCACCCAAAGAGTGATTAACACATGGAATTCACTGCCACAGGAGGTGGTGGTGGCTACAAGCATGGACAGCTTCAAGAGGGAATTAGATAAGCATATGGAGCAGAGGTTCATCGGTAGCTATTAGCTACAAGGTATAGATAAGGGCCAACGTGGCTCAGTTTGGTGAGACAGTTTGGTGTAGTGGTTAAGTGTGCGGACTCTAATCTGGGAGAACTGGGTTTGATTCCCCACTCCTCCACTTGCACCTGCTGATGTGACCTTGGGTCAGTCACAAGCTCTGGCACAGCTGTCCTTGAAAAAGAGCAGTTCTTGAAAGAGTTCTCTCAGCCCCACCTACCTCACAGGGTGTCTATTGTGGGGAGGGGAAGGGAAAGGAGTTTGTAAGCCGCCCTGAGACTCGAAGTGAAGGGCGGGGTATAAATCCAATCTCTTCCTCTTCTTCTGCTTCTTCTCAGAGGTTAAGAAGCTGAGCTGCAGACCGGAAGGTCTGTAATTCAGCAGTTCGACCCTATTGCCGCGTGATGGAGTTAGCTCCCATCTCTGGCCCCAGCTCCTGCCAACCTATCACTTCAAAAGCAAGAAATTGCCAGTAGATGAATATTTATTATTTTTGACATTTTTACCCCGTCCTCCCCACGAGCGGGCTCAGGGCGGCTTGCAAGGGGCAGAGCCCACGTAAAACAGAATAAAAACAAATTCTCTGTTAGACTTCCTACAACAAATGTCACATTTTAAATTTCACATCATCAGTACTATAACTGGATTTATGGAACATACATACCGTAACGAAGCATGGGTAGCAGGCTTTTGTTGTTGTTCAGTCGCACAGTCGTGTCCGACTCTTTGCGACCCCATGGACAAGATCACGCCAGGCCTTCCTGTCTTCCGCCGTCCTCTGGAGTTGGCTCAATTTCATGTTCGTTGCTTCTATGACACTGTCTAACCATCTCATCCTTTGCCGTCCCCGTCTTCTTTGACCTTCAATCTTTCCCAGCATCAGGGTCTTCTCCAGTGAGTGCTCCCTTCTCATTTGGTGGCCAAAGTATTTGAGCTTCAGTTTCATTATCTGGCCTTCCAGGGAACAGTCAGGGTTGATTTCTTTGAGGATTGACTGATTTGTTCTTCTTGCAGTCCAAGGGACTCTCAAGAGTCTCCTCCAGCACCATAGTTCAAAAGAATCTATTCTTCGGCGCTCGGCCTTCCTTATAGTCCAACTCTCACAGCCATACATGACTACTGGGAATACCATTGCTTTGACCATGCGGACTTTTGTTGGCAGGGTGATGTCTCTACTTTTTATCATGCTGTTTAGGTTCGCCATCACTTTCCTCCCAAGGAAATCTTTTAATTTCATGGCTGCTGTCACAGTCTGCGGTGATCTGGGATCCCAGGAACGTGAAGTCTGTCACTACTTCCACGACTTCCCCTTCTATTTGCCAAGGAGTGATGGGGCCGGATGCCATGATCTTAGTTTTTTTGATGTTGAGCTTCAAGCCCACTTTTGCGCTCTCCTCTTTTACCCTGAGCAAGAGGCTCTTTAGGTCCTCTTCACTTTCTGCCATTAGAGTGGTATCGTCTGCATATCTGAGGTTGTTGATCTTTTCCCCAGCAATCTTAATTCCCGCTTGTGATTCATCCAGGCCAGCATTTCGCATGATGTACTCTGCATATATATTAAATAAGCAAGGTGACAATATACATCCTTGTCGTACTCCTTTTCCTATGCTAAACCAATCAGTTGTTCCATATCCGGTTCTAACTGTCGCTTCTTGGCCCTTATACAGGTTTCTCAAGAGACATGTGAGGTGGTCTGGTACTCCCATCTCTTTAAGGACCTGCCATAGTTTGTTGTGATCCACACAGTCAAAAGCTTTAGCATAGTCAATGAAGCAGAAGTAGATATTTTTCTGGTACTCTCTTGCTTTCTCCATAATCCAGCGAATGTTGGCAATTTGATCTCTAGTTCCTCTACCTCTTCGAAACCCAGCTTGTACTTCTGGTAGTTCTCTATCCACGTACTGTTGAAGCCTAGCTTGTAGGATCTTGAGCATGACCTTGCTAGCGTGTGATATGAGTGCAATTGTGCGATAGTTTGAACATTCCTTGGCATTGCCCTTCTTTGGGATTGGAATGTATACTGATCTTTTCCAATCCTGTGGCCACTGTTGCGTTTTCCAAATTTGCTGGCAAATGGAGTGCAGAACTTTAACAGCATCATCTTCTAAGACTTTGAATAGCTCAGCTGGAATACCATCACCTCCACTAGCTTTGTTGTTAGTAATGCTTTCTAAGGCCCATTTAACTTCACATTCCAGGATGTCTGGCTCGAGGTCAGTGATTATACCGTCGTGGTTGTCAAGGACATCGAGGTCTTTCTTGTATAGTTCTTCTGTGTATTCTTGCCATCTTTTCCTAATCTCTTCTGCTTCTGTTAGGTCCCTACCGTTTTTGTCCTTTATCATGGCCAGCTTTGCATGGAACGCTCCCTTGATTTCTCCAATTTTCTTGAAGAGATCTCTAGTCCTTCCCATTCTATTGTTTTCTTCTATTACTTTGCACTGTTCATTCAGGAAGGCCTCCTTATCTCTCCTTGCTGTTCTCTGGAAATCTGCGTTCAGTTGGGTAAATCTTTCCTTTTCGCCTTTGCCTTTCGCTTTCCTTCTTTCCTCTGCTATTTGTAAAGCCTCATCAGAAAGCCACTTTGCTTTCTTACATTTCTTTTTCTTTGGGATGGTGGTGATTGCTGCCTCCTGTACGATGTCACGAACCTCTGTCCATAGTTCTTCAGGCACTCTATCTATCAAATCCAGACCCTTGAATCTATTCTTCACCTCTACTGTATATTCATCAGGGATGCGATCTAGGTCAAACCTGAATGGCCTCGTGGTTTTCCCAATTTTCTTCAGTTTAAGTCTGAATTTTGCAATGAGTAGCTCATGATCTGAACCACAGTCAGCTCCAGGTCTTGTTTTTACTGACTGGATAGAGCTTCTCCATCTTTGACTGCAAATTATATAGTCAATCTGATTTCGGTGTTGCCCATCTGGTGATGTCCATGTGTAGAGTCGCCTCTTAGGTTGTTGGAAAAGGGTGTTCGCTATGACCAGTGTGTTCTCTTGACAAAACTCTGTTAACCTTTGCCCTGCTTCATTTTGCTTTCCAAGGCCAAACTTGTCTGTTATTCCAGTTACCTTTTGACTTCCTACTTTAGCATTCCAGTCCCCTATGATGATGAGGACATCATTTTTTGGTGTTAGTTCTAGGAGGTGTTGTAGGTCTTCATAGAACCGGTCCACTTCAGCCTCTTCTGCATCAGTGGTTGGGGCATACACTTGAATTACTGTGATGTTGAATGGTTTGCCTTGGAATCGGACAGAAATCATTCTGTCATTTTTGAGATTGTATCCCAGTACTGCCTTTTGCACTCTCTTGTTGACTATAAAGGCCACACCATTTTTTCTACGAGATTCCTGGCCACAGTAGTAGATATAATGGTCTTCTGAGTTAAATTCGCCCATTCCTGTCCACTTTAGTTCACTGATTCCTAGGATATCGATGTTCAGTCTTGCCATCTCATTTTTGACCACGTCAAGCTTACCTTGATTCATAGATCTTACATTCCAGGTTCCTATGCAGTATTGTTCTTTGCAGCATCGGACTTTCCTTTCACCATCAGACACATCCACAACTGAGCGTCCTTTCGGCTTTGGCCCAGCCGCTTCACTCTTTCTGGGGTTACTTGTACTTGTCCTCTGCTCTTCCTCAGTAGCATATTGGACACCTTCCGACCTGAGGGGCTCATCTTCCGGCGTCATATCTTTTAGCCTTTTGATACTGTCCATGGGGTTTTCTTGGCAAAAATACTGGAGTGGGTTGCCATTTCCTTCTCCAGGTGGATCACGCTTGGTCTGAGTTCTCTGCTGTGGCCTGTCCGTCTTGGGTGGCCCTTCACGGCATAGCCCACAGCTTCATTGAACTGCGCAAGCCCCCTCGCCACGACAAGGCAGTGATCCATGAGGGGCCACAAGTGATGGGCCACTACATAAAAGTGCCTAACATCTGGTGACACTCTGGACAAAACTCTATGGTAGAATTAGCTTCAAACCATAGAGTTTTGCCCCCAAAACAGAGTGTAGCCCCCACGATGTCACCAATATGTGTATGTCACTTTCGGGTGATGTAGGCACGTCACTGACATCCCTGACGTGTACGTCACCTGGAGGGGGCATAGGAACGTCACGCTTCTTCCCTCCCCTCTCTTCGAGCCTCCTTGTAAGTCCACCGCCGGCTTGTGGGCCAGACTTGGCAACCCTACTTTTCTCGTAGGGCTTGGTCCCCAGGCCCCTGATCATCCTTGATCCCGGTCAAACGAGCGGGATGATCCACTGCCAAAAGGAGGCAAATTAGAGCCGGAGCAAAAAGAACCGCGGGAGTGCAATCTGACGTGCCCCCACGGCTCTATGCTCTGGCAGCTGATCAAATGTTGTGCAGCAAACCGGCAGTAGCACAGTTGTGCGCATGCGTGGGATGGGGAACGGCGCTGGCTGCGACGGGCTACCAGCGCTTCCCCGACCAGACGCCTGGAGTTGCCGCGCGCTTATAAAAGTCAACAATTGAAGAGGAGAATCCAGCGAAGAGATTGGGAGCGGATAAAAGCGAAATTGAAATTAATACCATTCTCAAAGCTGGAGATCTCCGGGCATGGCATGAAAGGAAGACAACTTATAGCACAGGAACTGAAAGAGTTAACAGCGACCCGAAGGAGGAGGGGAAGAAGCCGGAGGGAGAGAAAAACAGAGGAAGCCCCTCCCGTCACTGAGAGTGGAAAAGTAACCAGCACGTAAAAGAAGCGGTTTTGAATGTGCCCTGAAGAGACTTTTTAACAGAAATTCAAAGGAACATTACTAACATACTAACACAGAAAGTAACTGAAATGGAAAAAAGATGTTTGACAACACGCAGAAGAAGCCTTTGATGATTGGACATGACTAACAGTTTAATCTAACAGTTGTGGTTGCCAGGCTGCTACCTCCTTGCATCCCCCACTCTCTGATTGGTCAGCTGCAGAGCTCTGTGTTCTGAGGTTAAAAAAAACAGTTACAGGAGACTACAGAGAGCTAATGACAGTCATGGAAATCAGGAATGGTCAACCGCCCATGAGGTGCAGCAATGTTGCTGGGCCAGCCTCCCCATGGCTTCAAACATGCCCCCGCATCTCCTATACCTGACAAGCGGCTGTCTGTCAGGTGCAGCAGTGGTCGCAGGGTGCTTAAAGCCATCAGAGAGCCTTCCCCAGCAGTAACGCCTTAGTGATCCTGCCAGCCCAGCCTCCCCAATGGCTTGCAATACCCTGTCCTTCTCCCTTCTACACTGGACAGGCAATGCCTGTCAGTTGTAGAAGAGGGGGTGGAATGCTTACAGCCATCAGGGAGGCTTGCTGAGCAAGATTGCCTTAGTGCTGCTGCTGGCCCAGCCTCACTGATGCCTTTAAACACACTCCTGCCAAACACCAGGCAGGCGGCTGTCTGTCAGGTGTAGGAGCAGGGCCAGGGAACTTTAATCCATCAGAAAGGCCACCTGAGCAGAAACACCTTAGCAATGCTGCTGGGCCAGCCTTCCCAGTGGCTTTAGACACACTCCCACACACCCCTCCTCCACCTGACAGATGGTTGCCTGTCAGGTGCAGGAGCAGGGGCCACCAAGGAGGCTGCCCAAGCAGCATTTCCTTAGCAATCCTGCCTTCAGACATGCTACCCCTCCTACACCTGACAGACAAGCCATCGAGGAGGTTTGCTTAGCAGGATTTCCTTAGCACTGCTGCTGGCCATCAGGGAGGCTGCCCCAGTAGGATCACCTTAGCGGTGCTGCTGGCTTAGCTTAGCCACACTCCCACCCACTATGGAAATATACCCCAAATTTGTAAAAATGTGGTTTCCTGTATTAGGGTATTTAACTTCTCACAATGTGGGTTCTAGAATATTGGTTCATATGAACTTGCTCAATATCTGAGTGCTTGGATATTGATTTGAATATGCAGTTATATCCCACTTCCTAAATGTAAAACAACAACAACAACAACAACAACAACAACAACAACAACAACAACAATAATAGCATGTCCTGCACACACACCCAATCTGATGCCCAGGCCAAATCCCTGTACCAAGAGACCCAAAATAAGGGAGTGCCTTCCTACCATGACGTTAACCCCCACTATGTAGAGATTTCTGAGAAACACGACCCCTAAGGGGGTAAAAAAGGGGCAAAATGTGTCCCCCCAATTGTTTTCCATGTGCCTGGCAGGCTGCTGCTGCCTCCTTGCCCCCCCCCTCCCAAATTGGTCAACTGTGTAGCTCAGAGTTCTGAGGTAAAACCTGCCTGCTTGCACCCACCTCCCTCTGATTGCTCAGGTGTGGATCTCAATGTTCTGAGGTAAAACCACAGTTAAAAGAGACTGCAGACAGTTGAGGACAGTTAAGGAAATCAGTGATTCAAGACTTCTGAATAGACATTTCTCATAACAGCCAGCATGGCAATTGAGTTTATGAATGTTGATGGGAAGATAGTAAAGGACCTTTCTAGGATCCTGCTCCAGAATGAGCAAACCAAGCAGCCTGGTGATTCTAGTACCTGAAGGCAGAACCACCACTGTGGTCTACAGAGAGGTCCTTCAGTAGAGGGGGGGGCGGGACAGTACGTATGTCTCACTTCATCTTTTACACTACAGTCTTCCTACAACAAATGTTACCTTTCAAACTTCACATCATCAGTATTATAACTGGATTTATAGAACTTAAATACCATAGCGAAGCACGGGTATCAGGCTAGTTAAATTATATATTGATAATTCCAAAGAAATCTCAAACTATTAACACTGAACCAAATTATGATTGCATGTTTAGTGTTTGCGAGACATTGGAAGTCAAAGGTGGTAGCTAAAGTGAATGAGTGATTATATAAGATAGAAGTTTATCATATAATTAACCTTACATCATTTTAAAGGAATGACCATTTTGATGAGTTACAGGCCAAGTGGTTAAGAATTATTAATTGTATCCAGATTAAAGTTGTTGAATTAGAATCTTATGTTTATCCTTTTTTTAAAAAAATAACAATTTTATTAATGTATAACAAAGAAGACAACAAACATCAGCTAACAGGTAAGCCAAATAACATAATTATAAATTACAATCAAACTGTAAAACAGACAAAATTTACATAAATGTTTAATAAACTATAATTATAATCACCAATCAGAAAACAATACAACCATGTTACTATATATGTAACAAATCTATTTCAGGAATTTCCTCTTGCTGCATCAAATATTGCAAAATAAGGAACCAAACTGAAGTAAAATAAAAATGTGGTACCTGAGTATAAGTTGCATTAAGACCCTCAGTAACTTTTGCCATTATATATACATATTCCACAGTTTTGAATACCAATTTTGCCTATTTGAACCATTTTTATCTTTCCATTTTAATGCAACAGCGTTTTTAGCTGCTGATAAAAGAATAGCTACTCTTTTACTAATGCTATTTGATTTAATTTCCATAATCCATGTATTTGAAATAATATACTCCAATGTAAATTGCAGCTCTATCCCAGTTATTTGTTTGATCTGCTTTATGATATCTTCCCAAAGCTTTTCAATATGGGGCATTCTAACCAACAATGGGTGCATGTTACCTGTTGACTACACTGTTTCCCACAGTCAGGTTTTGCTGATTATACCATATGAGCCAACTTCTGTGGTGTTAAATACCAAAAAGAAAGTATCTTTAATGTTTGGCATTTTAACTCTATTATATTGGTATTGAAAGGAAAGCATGTCCAAGTCATTTTCTAAAAAATTTCATCTAAAGAGTCACTTACTATAGATTGCCATTTAAGTTGGTATGATAATAATTTGTCACTCCCCTCTGAATTTAGAATTAAATAGACACAGTCGTCCACTCTACCACCTCAGAACTCTGCCATCTCATTATTACCTCGTTCTACAGCAGGAGTCCCCAGTGTGGTGCCTGTGAGTGCCATGCACCCACCAACACCTTTCCTGGTGCCTGCCATGTGTTTTTAGAAAGTGGGCAGGGCTGGGGGGATGCCCAGTAGGGGTTCTGATTGGCCATTAGAAATCTTATTAGCCGTGCAGATTTAAAAAAAAATGATTCAGCAGTAGCTGCCACCACAAAACAAGGATCCCCACTGCATGATTGAAGGTATACTGTGTGTAAGCAAGAAAATACTTTTTAATAATATGTTAATTTTAAAGGGCATCCTGCTGAGCAGAGCTTCTGCCTGGAATGCATAACTGCAGTCCATTGTGTAGTTGGTTCAACCTTCTGCATCAGCCATTTTGTGCTTGGTTCTGCCTCCTGCAGCAGCCATTTTGTGGTTGTACTTGCCACCCTGTTTTCGAATTCAAAAGGTGCTTACAGGCTCAAAAAAGTTGGGGATCTCTGTTTTACAGCATGTGCAGGTGTAGAAGGTAGGCTCATGGACAGAAGATGGAATCCGTAAGGAACCTAGAAAATAATCTTACATTTCATATTTTTTCCACATAACATTGGATTGGCCTAATATGTGGATTCATCAGCTGTTGTGAGTTTGAAATAAGTAGGCAGGAGGAAAGGCAATTAATAGATACTGGGTGGTGCTGAAATCCACAACATAGAGCTCTGTGGGGAACTAATCGTTACCCAGTCATCCCCTTTCCCATGTTTATTGATTTTGCTTGTTATAAAATATATTCCAAGATTCCTTCTGTTGAATGCAGAGGTAAATTCTCTCTGTCTCTCTCTCTCTACTACATGTTCCTGGAAGGTGAAGCTGTTGCATTGGCCTTCATTAATCCTTCATGAGTCTTCAGATAACTATGAGCCTTGGAAACACCAATAGGATCCCTCTAAAGCTTAATAGGCACTGCTGGCCGCCAATAACAGAGTTCTCATTCTGCTCTATGGGATCAGAAAGCTATATATACACTCTTAGCTCTGCAGCCTCTTTTCTCTCAGCTGTTTGCAGTTAACTTCTTAAAGGTGAACTTCTTAAAGGTGAACTTGCAGAACACATTCCTTCGTGATTGGGAACTTCTTTCCCCTGCTGGGGTTTAGGTGTTAGGTATACTCAGGGCTCTTAGCCACCCTTTCTCTCTGTTCATGCTGAACAGAGGGGCTTAGCTAATGGGTTTCTTGGCTGAAGACCCACATTCTGATTGTGATTCCTCTCCCCTACTGGGGTTTGGGGTTTTTAGGTGGACTTAGGGCTCTGAGCCACTGGTCTCTCTGCTCACACCAAGCAGAGGGGCTTAGCTAGTGGGTTCTTTGGCTGAGAACAGTAAATCTGACAGTGATTTTTGGGGGAAGCATCCTTCCTTTCCACACAACTCTCTGTTGCTGCTCCTGCCCCCAGTACACCTCTCCATGGTCCCTCCCAGTCCAGTACCAGAAAGCAGCTGTCCCTCCTCCCACCTTCTCCAGTACTGGGGCATCATTTCCAGCCCACACTTTGCAAACATTTCTGCACCCTCCCCAGTGACCCCTGTGTGGCAGAGTGCCAGGTGTGCCACATCCTTGTCCAGAGGGGTTCAACCCCCCCCCAACACTTGTACTCCTCTGTCCTCTGCAGGGTGCACCCCAGTATGTTGCCACCAAAGGAAAGAGTGGCAACTGGTGAGAGGAAGAAGAGGCCCACTCCCTCTCAGTAGGGAGAAGCAGACGGGGAGCGAAAGGCCACTCCAAGAAAGGCTCCCCACAGTCAGGGTGCCATGGGTGGTGGGACATCAAGACAGGCCACCCTCCAAAAGGTCATTCCCTTGGGGATGCCAACAGTGCCATCCAGACGTGCTATGTTGAGGGCCCAGGAAGCAGTCACTCATTTTGTTGTTGAGATTATTACTGTGGATGGCCAACCATTCTCCCTTGCGGAGGACATAGCCTACTGCAATACCTGGCTCCCTGGTCCTCTGTCCCTTCACAGAGGACCATGAGCCAATGAGTCTTACCTGCCACACACCACTCCACAGTGGCAATGATCAAGGGTGAGCTCTCCAGAGTGCAAGACAAGGCACTTCACTCAGGCCTCTGAAGCAGCCTGCAGCACAGCTACCTCTGCCTCACCACCCACTGGTGGCAACTAGAGGACCTATCTGTTTGGACTGTTGAGGCATGGCCCAGGACCCAGGAGGGGACAGTCCTCCACTGAGCTACAAAGTGGTTCTGCTCCATTTGCAGGGGATGGATGCAGATCGCATGGAGTAAGACATCACTGCCATGATAATACAGAATAGCCTGGGAGTGGGTGGGTGGTGGCAAGATCATCCATGGCTACATGGTCACGGACGCTGGCACCAACAAGCTGGTAGTAATGAAGACTCCTCAAGGGCATCATCTGCCTGGGGCACATGTTTTACCTGATGGTGAAGGATGCTCTGGGGCTCAGGAGCACTGTCAGGGCCACCTAGGACACTGCCACCCTTGAGATGTGAGCCTTGCTGAAGACCTGCTGGCACCTGATTGCCCACTTCTCACGGAGCATCATGTCTTCCCATCTGGTGTGCAAGAGGCAGGGGGAGGGGGATGAGCCTGAACACCAGCTCATCCTGGACTTACCCACCCACTGGAACTCCACTTATACCATGATTGAGCAAGGAAGAGCACAGTGCAGCATGTCATCTCCTCCATGAAGAAGAGCAGAAGAGCATGCTGCAGGATGTCATCTCCTCTATGACTATCTTGCATGGGTGTATTACCCATCATTCGGATTGGAACAAAGGATGCAGCTTTTATTCAGCTCACACACACAAAAATAATACTTTTCCTCCCCCCTGTAACCTGTATTGGATGGGAAGTCTCCTCCAGATATTAGGCAGTCCAAAAAACAAAACAAAACCCTGAGCTGTAGCTTGCTGCCACCATACCCAGAGAGCTCTCCCTCTCCTATATTGTATTTCCACCACCAGGTGCTCTTCATCTGGATAGAATTTAACCCCTTGCTGCCCTGAGACTGCCATTCACATGGAGAAGGCCTGCGTGGCTCACCACCTGCCTCCTTGACTTACAATGGTCTTCTGTGGTTTTTCCACTACAGCAGGGAAGAAGAGCTCACCATCAGCCCCAATAACTGGCAGACCATCTCACAAATGGTGAGTGTCCTCAAGGCCTTCTGTGACACCACAGATGTGATCTGTGACCATATGGCCAGCCTGGGGCAAGTCATACCACTGATTTGAGGGTTGGACCAAGTGCTGGCCTCTGCACTGGAGCTGGACCCCAAGGGGCCCTGACAGAGAGGTTGTGGGTGATCATCACCACCAGGTTGCATTCTTTCTGCAAGGAAGGGGAATATAGGCTGACCTGTATCTGTGACCCATTGCTCTCCAGAATGCAGAGCTCATGCAATGGAAGCTTGAGCTCTGCAAAGAAGTGCGGAGGCTACAGGACAACAGATGTGGTCAGAGGGAAGTACAGGTGGAAAAAGCTGGGGGATGAGGAGGAGGAGCTGCAGACTGGCACCTCTGCCTTAAAGAGCCCAACCAGGGAGACTCCTCATTACTAGTTGTCAGTGGTGAGCTGGGAGGTCAGTAATGGCAGGGATGCCAGGCATGTGGTGGCAGAGGATTTGGCAAAGGTGGTGGTGAGGGAGTACCTTGCTGAGTACCCTGAGCCCACCTCAGCTGATACCCTGGAGTACTGTTCAAGGTTCTCAGAAGTTTGTTGAGGACTCTTATAAAAAAACAAAAGGAGGAGGAGGAGAGAGAGCCGCTGGCTAATCAGCTGGTATATACGGAAAGAGAGACCTTGGAGATTAACGCAACTCCAAGATATGGCTTAAAAGAAACAAAAAAATTCTATTTCTGGAAAAAAAGATAATGAAACGGCACCCATCAAAGTACGAGGGAGAAAAAAGAATGAGAATGAAAAGCAGAAAAGAGGAGAAAAGAATGGTGTAAAGAATTCCAATGTGAATTGCATGCAGTACTAGCGGATAACAAAGAACGGACACGCACACACTTTAACCAGCATCTAATCAGAGCTAGCCTATTAAAAGTATGGAAACAGATTAAAATAAAATTTTATAATAAGATGCCAAGATGGATTGCTCCTTTAGAGGCGATGGTGCTACCAATGTCAGAAGTAAGAGCCTCAACGTATGAGGCTTTATTAGATAGTAATGATGAATTAAAATCGCAACAAGATATGGAAGCCCGAGGTATACATCTATTACTATTGTGGAGGGGGGGGAAGATATTTTGTAAGTTAGTAAATGGTGGGGAATTATGCTTATTTGGGCGGATCACTTTGCTCCTTTACACTGTTTCCCCTCCCCCTTGTTTTCTTTATAGGGCTCTAAGTATAGAAGAGAGAAATCAGTTAAATTCTAAATATGTTAGAGATAAGCGGATGGGCTTTATCCCTGGGAGATCGGAGCTAGATAAAATACTGCTAGGAGAGGATGTCAAGATGATAGCCAAGATATACTCCCTTCTCCTTAAACAAAAGATGCAAGATGAGGTCATGAAAGGAACTACAAAGATATGTGGTGAAAACTTGGGCCATGAGATTGAAGTGGCAGAAGATATGGGGAAACACAAGATGGTTAAAAGCGGTAGCATTGAAAGAAAATGTTTTTAAAGTGGTACACCAATTGTACATGTCACCAGAAAGGTTAGCCCGAATATATGATGGTTTAGATGGTAAATGTTGGAAGTGTAAGACACTGTTGGGCTCATACTACCATGTTTGGTGGTCTTGTAAGGAGGTGAATAAATATTGGAGGGAGGTACAGACGCTGTTAACGCAAATTAGCTTAGATCCTGAAGTCTTTCTTTTAAATGCTTTTCCTGATAACTGGAAGAAGAAAGAAAAATACCTAATTTTGCATATAGTAACAGCCGCAAGGATTTTACTTGCAAAGGCATGGAAGTGTGAACTGGTACCAAGTAAGGAGGAGTTGATAACTAAAATAATAGATGTTGGAGAAATGGATAATTTAACACAAAAAGTGAATGGAAACATGAATATTGTATTTCAGAATGTTTGGTCACCTTTTTATAGGTGGCTGGAATCAAAAGGAAGAGAAAATTAGAAGCTGTAGACGATGTGAAGAGGAGGAGATCTGCTTTTGTTGTTGGTGGGGAGTTTAGTGTCGTGGGCTTGATGTTGTTATTAGTAGGTGAGACGGGGTGGTGGGATAGAGATGTGGTTGTGTATATGAATGTCTGGAAAACAATAAAAAATATAATTAAAAAAGAATTCCAATGTGAATAAAAGACTGAGAACTGGCTATCTGAAACATGGGAAAAAAGATTTGGACCCTAAAAGTTATGTGTACAAAAATGCAAGGCATCTTAAGGAGATTGAAAAGAAAAAGGCGTTTACTGAAAGATGGGGAAGAAGAAAGAGACAAAAGCTATGTTCGGTTTTGGTATAACTTTTGTTTTCTTATTGGGTATAAATGGTCTTTGACAATAAAAGGAAAGATATCTATTACTATTGTGGAGGGGGGGAAGATAGATAATTTGTAAATTAGTAAATGGTGGGAAATTATGATTATTTGGGTGGATCACTTTGCTCTTTTACACTGTCCCCCCCTGTTTTCTTTATAGGGCTCTAATTATAGAAGGTTTCTACATAGCTGTTGTTGTTTTTCCCTAATAGAACAACTAAGAGTAAGAGGTGAATTATTTAGGTAAAGAGATTGTCTTTATAAAGGTAATAAAAGAAACGTTCTTATTAAAAATATTTTTCTAAAAGATTAAAAAATAGCAAAATGAAATGATAGAATGTTTTTACATAGCTGTTTTGCCTTATTAGAACAACTAAGAGCAAGATGTGAACTATTTAGGTAAAGAGATTGTCTGCATAAAGAACAAAAGAAATTTTTTTGTTAAAAATAATGTTCTAAAAGTTTAATTGTCTTTCTTAATGTTGGTGTATTGGTAGAAATGGTAAATTAGTACTATCTAGAATTGGGTCTCTTATTGAAATAACAATGATTCAGATACTGTGGTAGGAGGAAGGTCTGTAAGTTATTTCTTCAGTACAAAATGTAATGACCTATAACTAACTGGTCTTTTAAGAAGAGCAAACAGGATATAAGATTATAATTATTCAAATAAATGACATAGCTTCATGGGTATATTGTTGTTAGTCTGAGACAGGTTTAGGAGTAAGAGTGTTTTTGTAATGTATAAACCTTGCTATTGGAGCAATTTAGATTAACTTGATTCACGTGGTGGCAAGGATGTTATAACGTGATTTGGAAATGTGATTTGGATAATAATGTATAATTAATTTAGTGAATTAGGTTCTAATATTGTGGTATGTATATCTATTTTTCATTTCTTATATGTGAAAATCCAATAAAGAGATTTTAAAAAACAACAAAAAACAGGAGACTGCAAAATCAGTGAAAAAAGTTGAAGCCAAAACAAAAGCTATCAAACAAAGACTGAAGGTGGTGGGAAAAGAGAGGACCTCTGATAAAGACCAGCTTTTAAGACTGCAAATGGAAAAATCAGCTTTTGTTCTGAGATTTCAAGGTGTTCCTGAACAGAAAGGTGAGAATCTAAAGGAAATCTTAAGTGAAGCGTTGGCCCCAATGACAGGTTTAATGGTGGAGGTACTACAAAGCAACTTGGATACGATCTATCGGACATATCCAGAATTTATAAAGAAAAAGAACCTGCCTGGGGAGATAGTCATGAGATTCTCAAAAAGATCTACAAGAGATGTGGTACTCAAGGCCACAAATGGGACAACCTTAAAAATCAAAGATGCAGAAATCAGAGTCTTAAAAGACATTCCATTCGAAATAAGAAGAAGAGGAAAAAGTACAATAACTTAACTGGCTTTTTGCAGAAAAATTCCACCCCATACAGATGGATAATACCTGAAGGGCTTTTCTTCAACTATAAAGATAAAAAAGAAAAGATAGACTCTGTATTAAAAGCGAAGATGTTCTTGGAACAGCAACAAAAACTACTGAGCAATAAGGATACAACAGAGGAACAAGATATGGAAGAAGAAAACACCACATATGGGTTGGGAGGTTCGGAATCTACAGCGAGTACTAATCTAGAAGAGGAATCTAAATCAGAAAAAGGGGTGGCCCTCAAAGTCCTGAAAGTCAAATGGAAATTTGACAAAAAGAAATATGAAGGAAATAAATAGATTTACTAGAATTATAGAAGCTTAAAAGTGTAATTGTTTTAAAATGTACTTGCTCGAATCAAATATATAATACCAGCTTTATGCCAATAAAGGCTGACTTGACTTGACTATATAATACCAGTATGTAATTGAAGGAATAGCAGCTAGCTATTCCAGTAATCCAGTATTCCAGTTATTCCAGTAATCTTTTTATAGAGGAAGTATTTCTTCACCCAAAGGGTGATTAACACATGGAATTCACTGCCACAGGAGGTGATGGCGGTTACAAGCATGGACAGATTCAAGAGGGAATTAGATAAACATATGAAGTAGAGGTCCATCAGTGGCTATTAGCCACAAGGTATAGGTAGGAACTCTCAGTCTGGGGCAAGTGATGCTCTGTGTTCTTGGTGCTTGGGGGGGCAACAGTGGGAGGGTTTTTAGTGTTCTGGCCCCACTGCTGGACCTCCAGATGGCACCTGGTATTTTTGGCCACTGTGTGACAGAGTGTTGGACTGGATGGGCCATTGGCCTGATCCAGCATTGGCATCTCTTATGTTCCTATGTTGTTGTTTTTTTATGGAAAACTCTAATTTCCACTAGTCTGGAGGGACTGGGGTGCCTGTTAAGTTGTTGTAGCATAACTTTGGGGAGCCCCTGTCAAAACTCTGGAGATGTCTGCCTTTCTGTCTTTCAGAACCTGCCTTTGGTGACTTGGGGGTGTGTGCAAGTGATGGGGGATGCTTGCTTTGCTTCCAGTGTCTGGCTGGAGAGTCTTGCACAGGTAAAGTTTCCCTGTGAGTTTGGTGTCACTGACTTGTTCCTGAGACATTCCATAGACTCCTGTAACTGCAGTTGTCTTTTCCAGAGGGAGCACTGGGGAGGGGGATCAGTAACTGGGACCCTAGAAAAGTAATCTGCCCCTAATTTGGAGATATTGTAAAGGAGAGGGGGGGTAGGGTGAGGTGCCCTGTGCATTTGTTGTGTGTAGCTTGCTGGGGTCCATTCTATACACTTTTAAACCTGTGCCTGAAATGTCCCCCAGAAGTACCTTTGTGGCTTGACCTTAGTCCTGTTGGATTTGCAGTGCCATAGTGGCACTGGTAGTGCTGGGCACATTGCACTGGTTTTGCTGGGCTTGCAAAAATGAACCCCACTTTCAGTTTCTATTGAGAGATTCTCTGGTTTGACCTTAATCCATTGGAAACAAGGAAGGATGGGTGCACCTTCTTCGGAGGGCCATATCGCCTGCCTTGTAAATCTAATCCTCACAAAACTTGGAGCCCATAGAGGAGCATCAGCCAGAGTTCCATTGCAAGTTTGATGTCTCTAGCTTGCACAGGATCCATTCTATACACTCCTCAACCTCCTCAACCTGTGCCTGTCATTTCCTCAGAAAGCATTTTCCTGTGGGCCCCTTCTTTGGGGTTCTGTAGCTTGGACCCTGTAAATCCAATTCTCACCAAACTTGGAGGGCTGGTAGAAGAGAGTCAGCCAGCGATCCCTGTGGGTTTGACATCTCTAGTATACTGGGGGAGGCTGTTCTATAACATCATGAATTAAGGGAGTTATGGGACAGTTGTGAATGGTGTGTGAATGCATATGAATATTGTTGTAGATCACCGAAATGATTGCATCTTTAATTTCGTTGTACTATGTACAATGATAATAAAGTATATTATTGTTGTTATTATTATTATGAGCCAAAACACCACGAACTGAACTGCATTTTCCCAGTTCATGCCCATCCCTATTCAAAACATCAAAACCTTGTATATTCATAAATTCAGTATGCATACAATTAAATTATGGTCCACATTGGTCCAGGATTCCTAGAAAGCCGGCCTTGGCCGGGAGGGCGGGATAAAAGCAAAATGAATTAATCAAATCAAATCAAACATGGTTTAGCCATGGTTAAGAAGCATTGAGATATCATAGCATCCTTCTTTCCAGATATCACAGCATACTTCCTTTTTCAAGATCTTCAACAGTGGTGCACAAGAACGGAAAAGAAGTGAAAGGAGGAAGGGAGGGAGTGAACTAGGGCAGTGATTAAAGACATCCATGCCCATCATGAGCAAACTCCACTTAGTTAATAAAGATGACTTAATGAATTTCACATGCAAGTAGCTGTGAAGAAATATAAAGCAGTGTTTTTCTTAGCAGTGTGTTCCTGATCTACAGACAATTATTTCTTCATGTACAGGCCACATGGTGGTTTCCATATGGCTCTCAGTAATTTCTGGAATCTGTGTGGTTTCTAATACTCTGAATCCATTCACAGATATTTTCACATGAAACAGCAAATAGATATTCTGCCTTCTACATTCTGAAATAATTTGTTGGCACCTTTTCCTAGTTAATAGTTACTGAAAAATAAAACTCTGGAGGTTTTCTTTGTATGAATTTATACTTTAAATGAAATTGTATTTTTTATTTTCTACTTATTGATCTGTTACCTATAGCTATACTGTAGGGAATTTACGCATTACTCTTTTTTCTTTTTATATTACCTTCCTTCATATGACTATTCTATCTATGTTCTTCTTATAAGGGACATGTTAGCATAATGTAGATGTGTTGAAGTACATTAAGGTTCTGTTCATTTGATCTTGTGAGGCATAGGAATCAGGTTTCATTGGGAAAAGCTGATCATCAACTAGCAGCGTATAGTGTCCGTGCAGAAAATTCAACTTTTGGAAAATTCAATTTAAAAAACGGTTTTGAACATTGCCGATAAGTGCTGAGAGTCCTTCATACTGTTGGCAATTAAAAATAGCATAAATTGCATGGTCCAAGTATACGTAAATGACCCCGCAGAATCTAATGCTTGTCCAGACTATCATCCAGAATAACAGAAGGGCAGATCTACTTGTGTTTAACTGCTTAGGTGATAATCTTGCCTCCTCCATTTTCTGCCTATAGCTTTATTGATTCAGCACTCTGGTACATTATGTGACGGTGAAGACATTTTCCCACTCATTCAATTTTTAGGCCTAAAAAATGGTCTGCCTCTATCATTCACCAATATGAACCTGATCCTGCTAATAATTTTAAACATATGTAGTTTTATGTTTTTTCAATTGAGACTCGTAGGAACTACTCAGGTGTTTAAATTTAAACATCTTCATAAGTGATTCCAGCATCAGGGCCAACACAAGCAATGTCTGAAAAAGCAAATATCTGAAGTTTTCATTTCCTTTCCCTAATGCTTTTTGCTTTTCCAAAGAGAGAGAATCATTTTCCCTGCCATTTTCATTAGACTACCTATTGAATTTTACACTTAAAGGACCTTCTACACCATTTCTTAAAAGATACAATAACTGTAAGACTGGATTTTGAAGACGCTGCAAAACAGAGATATGGTGCCCGTAATACATGACTGCAAAAATCATCTGGAATTCATTGACATACTGAGAACTAAATTAAACCTCAAATGCCCACTAAGTCAGACAGACAGTTTGGGTTGCTATTTATAAGTTGTGATTTTATAAAAGAGAGTTATTCTATTTGTTTTGCCTTCCTGCCCAATTTAAATGAATGTTCTTTATTTCTTTACTTTCTAAAACCAATCCCTGTAATATAACATCAAGAAATATGGTTTATATGGTGGTGTTTTAGATGGTGGTTTCCATGGTCTGCCAAATTTTCAGCTAGACAATATGCATATATAATTTCTGTCCACATAACTATTTGCTACTATGTTATTTGCTATTCCTTTGGCTGATCAAAGCATACAAAGACTACAGGCTTCTTTATGTTCCCAAGGATAGGGAACACTTAGCAGACTCCACAACAAAGTGAGGTATTGATAAAAGTGAATCCACTTTTTAGGCATTTTTTTTAATATGTTGACATGAGGAACATAAAAGAGGGCAGAAAGATTCTCCCCACACACGCCATAACCATTATCTCCTAGTCAGTGTCTGCCCCCCCAACCCGACCAATTTCATGTCTACACATTGTACATGATGCACACAAGAAGATATTCTGCTAAAACTGAGCATTTTATAGTGCCTTTTCATATTCACTGCTGTGAATTAACACAATGAGTGACCTTTTGGTCTCTTCCCATTCTAAAGAACTATAAACTTCAGAAACTTACTTTTATATAATTCAGCAAGGTAGTTCCTTCATGTTTTATATGTGAAAACCTGAAGCTACAGGATTCTGGCTTCCTCAATCTTACTAAAGTTCAGGTGTAATATTCTGCCTACGAAATCACTGGTTGTTTTGCAGCTGACCAGATAACGTGCATCCATCAAATGTCATTTTATTTGCGATAAAGTCCAGTGATGCAACAGCTCACTACACAAGCTTTGTTCTGTCACATCTGTTTCTCACAATCAAATAAACATTTATTTATTTCAAAATATCTTCTTTCCCCACAAAAAAAATCTTTGTTTGCTGTGGTGGTTGTAGAATGATAAACTTCTATTTGTGAACTCACCCCAATTTTCACAGCTGTAAAGCTCTGCTGTTCACACGTTCTCTTCTCATTCATTCATTCATTTGTATTTTATGCTTTCTCCAAGCAGTTTAGGGTAGCCCATGTGAGTTTATTTTATCCTCACAACAGCCTTATGAGATTATACTGAGCAGGGATTTGAACTTCCCTCATCCATTTAAATTACTGATTCTCCTCATCTGAAGTGTACAGGACTTTTGAATATGTTTTTTTGAGGATGGGATACAGTGGGTGAGGTTATTTCATATAATAAAATCCATTGGGCCCAGTATGTCAAGATAGAATATTAAACAAAGTCTAAATGAATCTCAACATGAATTTTATTAGAACGATCCATTTCTGTTTATGACTATTGACCACATCTGTTTGGAACTGGAAGTTACAGTCCTTTCCAGCACCACCATCTATAAAAAAAATTCCTCATATATAAAAAGTATGGATGCAAGATTCTTTGTTAAGATCTATAAAGCATGGGAGCAGCATTATTCATAAGCCATTTTGAAATATTTAAAATGAAAGTCAAAAAAGGAGAACAAAGACTGTAACTCATTGTAAAAAATGAACAGTTTCAATAATTGCAGTATGACAGGTTTGGTGCCCATTTACATACCACTTGTAATATTAAAATTATGGTAGTTAAATAAATCACTCCCTGCACTTTTACATTTTTAATTACTTTTTACTGCACTAGTCCCTTTGTTTACAATTAACTAATAAAACATTTATTTTATCCCACAAATATAACAGAGATTTTGTATTTTAATCAGATTTTATACATAATCTTATCACCCTTTTTTAGCATCTTTTTATGACCTGATACACCACAGGATGTTGTTTTGTAGAAAACCTCATTATTTTTTAATGCATGGCTATTTATTAGTGTATTGTGTATATAACAGACTATGCATTGCTTTGAATTGATGAATACATTTACATTCATTTGAGAATACGAATTGCCTTATCGGTTAATCTCACATTTCTCTGCTGTGCTGCTGAAAGAGCATGAGATTTGCATGCATTTCAGTTGGGTGACAAGATGAAGAAGTCAGAGGTACAAAGGATTTGTTAAAGAGGAATTTGCAAACGTACAGATATATTATTCATTTGGGAAAATTCTAAACATTGAAATGCTGTATCACAGAATCTTGAATTATTTGCCAGTCCTGATGGCCCTTAGCCATAGTAGTACCATGTGTTCTGTACTTTATATACTACATTGCCAGGGTCACTAATCTTGTTCAGTCTGGATGTTTTTGGAATTTTGAGAGCCACCAGATGGCTGCCATTCAGTGCTAAGGCCATTCACAAAATATTTGAAGGTTACGATCCATGCATCCTCCTACAATGGAACCAGCTGTTTGTGAATGGGTACTATCTGTGGGCACACAGATGATGGCTCCAGTATTCTGAAGCATCACCTGCTCCAGTGTGGTGGAGGAAGGTTGGAAATGTATGTCTGCTTGGGGCAGAAGATGCTTTGTTGGGCATCAGAAAACCCATTTATAGCTGCCATGGAGCTCATGGAAATTACTGGGCAGTCCCAGCCTGTTCAAAGCTCTGCATATGTATTGAAACTCTTACCACTTTGGATTACAGAAGAAGCTCCTTCATAGGTCTTTTTTATATCTTCACTGACTGTTTTTAGCCCTGCCTGTGGCTCATACAAATTTGGTGATTGGGACACTCCAACATAAACAGACATGAGTTCGCTTTTAAGCCAGAACTAGGGGATGTTGCAATAGAGTGTTCTGATTGTAAGAAAGATGTAGGCTTTCCCCTTTCCCCTAATCCTAAAGAAACATTCTGAGCACTGAGAAGTGAGGCAAAGGCATGACAGAAACAAAAATATAAATCTATAATGTAATTTTATCTGTATTTTTGCACAGAGTGAAAACATCTGGGAAATGGTGTTAAGATGTTTAGAGTGATTATCTGGAATCTACTTTGGAAGGAGGCAAATGTATGCAACTTGGACAGTTAACAAAATAGATAACAGCAATGCAAATCCTGTTACTTCCACGCTATATAGTGGTGACCACTAGCTTAGACGGCTTTGAAATGAAATTGGAGAAATTAATATAAGGTAAACCGTTCAACAGCTATGCCATGATGACTAAATTAAATCTTTATGTTCAGCTACAGTGTACCTCTGAACACCAGATGGTGGAACAAACTCAAAGGGATGCATATATGCCCTTTGTGTAAACTTCTCAGAAGCAGCCTGACAACTGCTTGTAGAAACCCATAAGTCTACAATATTCAGTAGGACTCTAATTATTGCAGCTGTTGGATTTGGATGGAACGTGTCATAATGACCTTATACTCACTTTTGCCCAATTCATATTCTTTTTCTTTTGCACATTTTTCATAGGATTACATTGAACTATCATACTGGATGTTTGCAACAACAGTCCTTTCCATCGTATCCTGGAGGAGCTGGATTGAATGTCTCTTCCGTCATATCCTGGAGGAGCTGGAATGTAAGAATACACATAACTTTAACTGCACTGTTTTGTCATAACAGGCAGGGCCGGCTCACCCGCTAGGCCAACTAGGCATTGGCCTAGAGCACCGGGCCCTGGATGGGGGCACCAAAGTTCCCTTCCCCCCGCCGCTAAAAGCCCACACCAATCAGGAGAGACCTGCTGGGCCCATCTCTCCTCCCAGGGTGCTCCCCTTGGCCGCTTTCCGCCTCAGGAACAGGACGAGGCTGCGGTGGGGGGAAGGCACCGAGGCCAAAATGCCCCAGCCAGAGGCTGGGCTCAGAGGGAAAGTGCCCCGGCTCCTCCCCGAGGCTCCTCTCCACATCCCGCCCGGCCCCTCTCCGGTGATTTCTCTTTATCCATGGCTGGCGGGGAGAGGCGTCGGCAGAGGTGCCAGCAGAGCCGTCCTCCCTGGGCACATAGAGAGGGGAGCCAGCGCCAGGACCACGTTTGCTGCCCGCCGCCTGCCGGGGGAGCCAAGGCAGTCAGCGCTGCTGTAGGTGTTGCCAGGCAGGACTTGCAAAGGTAAGCGCTCCCTGCTGCTGGCTGGCTGGCGCATGCGAGCCCCAGCCCGGCTCCTTGCCCACCTACCTCCTCCCAGCCTCCCTTCCCGTCCTCCATTCACACAATCCTCTTCTCCCCCCTCCCCCCGTGTGCAAACTTGAGGCTGCGGCGCCACTAGTGCCACGCTTTCTAAAACTATGCCGGCGCCTGAGCACAGAGGCACTCCTCGCCAGCCAGCCAGCCCTCCACCTCGATGTGGCCTGGGACCATGCAGCCCTTTACTGCCTCTTGGCAGCTCCTTACCTGCCACTGGAGCAGCCGCCGCTGCCACCCACCAAGCACCCGGCCCCCCTGCCGTTGGGCTCCCAGTGGGGCGGCCAGCTGGGAGGTCTCCAGGCCCCACCGGGAGGTTGGCATCTGCAGCCTCACCTAGGGCGCAGAGACCCCTTTGGCCGGCCCTGATAACAGGAAAATACAGTATTCATAATTTATATAAAAGCCTATTATTTATTGTTAACTATTACAATTCCTTCCTTGTTCATACTTCCTATAGCTAATAACTGATCTAACCTCTATTCAAGGCTATCAGGGTGATTAATTAGCAAATGAGAAATTGCACACTGGTAATCTCTAGCCTGCTATGAATCACAGCTGTGAAAGGTTCTGAAAAGCATTGCATGGGATACATGGTAGTATGTAGCACATTTGAAAAGACAACAGTTTAAAATGTGGGTATGAGATATGCAGGAAAAAATGGGAAACGTATGATTCATCTCACAAATGGTGCTGAGTCATTTAATTTTATCCCCAGTGTGACTACTACATAGCATCCATTATTACAATATATTACTCAAACTGTGAGTCTTCCTTGGTAACACCGTAGAAAACATTCTCTTTCAATCTTTCCTCTGCAGGAATAAATCCCCAGGCCTATAATGTGCTTCTTGACTATATGAATTCATGCATTCTTGCTTCTATACTTTTGTTGCAGTGAGCTGCACTAATATCCAGATCTTTGGAGAGGTGGCATATACATATTCTAAATAATAAATGTTTCGAAGCATTCAAATGCTGAGAGCATCAGAGAAAAGTTCCACATCGCCCATACATATTGCATTTGGAAAGACAAGAATACAATTATGCTTAATGGATCATCTCTATTTTCCATGCAAGGAAAGCAAGGCAGAATAGGTGTCTGCTTTACCCTCTTTCGTACTTCCATGTGCCTATTTTTAAAGTCTTGGAGAAGATAATAATTTTTTACTATGTACATTTTCACCTATGAAAAACTCATGACTCACAAACAATGCTTGGGTTATTTTCTATTACAGCCTTACATTTATGACAAGATTAAATGTATGTGCCAGAACAGTATTTATGTTAACAGCAAAAATACAAAAAGTAGTGTGTAACTTGAACCGGTTTACTGTAAATACAGCATACTGATAAAAAGAGAACTCTGTTTCCATAGAGGCATACCACTGATTAAAAACTGATTCATATGATCAAGTGAATACACACTGAACACTTGGTATGCTACCAGATGGAAGCTCTTCTGTGTGGGGAGCTGTTTGCCAGGTGGAACCACTAAATTTTCACTACTGTCTCTTCAGTGTCTTCTAGCAGAGTTCTGGAAATCAGCATCATGCAAGAAGCTACATGTGAACAGCTTGCCATATGATTTCATGTATAAATAGAAAATGTCTCTGAATCTGTAAAAGAAGGCTGCAGGAGTATTCTTAAATCAAATTCAAAGGTTTGATTGAATAGCAGTGGTGTTCATGTGGCACTTATGGTAACACAGGGAGCTCTAGGCAGCAGAGGTTTTTTTGTTCTCTGAACTGGAGAATATTCTTTGTGGAGTAACTGTCCAGGAAATTGAAATCCAAAACACATACAGCATATCAGAGAAGCCCCTTGTTGCATTTAGAGAGCAATCCTAAGCAGTGTTCCCTCTAAACTGAGTTAGTGTGAGCTAGCTCACAGTTTTTTAGCTTTCAGATCACAGATTTTTGTCTTAGCTCAGGAAGGATGGCTCCAGAGCAAACTAATTTATGCAGTAGCCAAATCACTCACTCACAACTTTAATGCCAGTAGTTCACAAAGTAGAATTTTTGTTCACAAGCCTCCACAGCTTAGAGGGAGCATTGATCCTAAGTAGAGCAATCTGCTGCGAATCCTACTCAGGTCTATTTAATAGGGTTTACTCCTCGGAAAGTGTTCTTAGGACTGCACTGTTAGTCCTGTCTGTGACTCATATAGCCGTGGTTAGTGGGACTACTTCTGGCTCAAGATGTTTTTTTCTTCCTGAGGCAGAATGCAAAATGGTATCTCTAAATGCCATCACATACTGACTGCTACTCCTCTCCCAAAGATCAGTGCATCTTCACTGCTGGCTCCGATTCCTGCCATCTCCACCAATGGGAACTGCAGCGAATAAACTGTCATAAGAATGCACCTGTAGCACTTGTCAGTCTAAACTAACCCTGTATAAAGTGTTACCTGCACCTCTAGGTTTGTAATGGTCTGGTGAGTGCCCCTTACCAAGGCGGGTAGAATGTTAAAAGAAAGTTAGCTGGAATGCAATACAAGGTTATTTAAACAATCAAACTGTTTGTTAGCTAAAGACAAGCAAGGAATACAAAAAAAGAAAGGTAAACAGTCAGTGGTTAAATATACAGAACAAAGATTTTCCCCATGCACAGAAGCCTCTGGACTGGCCCAGAGAGATCATGAAAGACAAAGCCTTCTCTGGATCTCCAAGGGTCAGTCCTGAAATGAAGCTTCTGGCCAACAAGTTAAGCATACCCTATAAAGGTATGACAGGCCCCACTATCAAGCAGGTTTTCCCACCAAAAATTTGTTCCCTGCTGTGACTGAGGAGCCCCAAGTAGCATGAATTTAGTTGCGTCTGTCTGTCCCACCCTGTCATGAAGATCTAATTTGTCTTTTAGCCCAGCCCAGGCGTTTGATGGAATAAACAGGAGCTGTCTCATTTTTCCCTTTCAAATGGCACTTGAGATGGTATAATATTCAAACAGGAATAATTATTTTATTTAACAGGTGGGGATTGAATAGGTGTAGTCACGGGTTGGAAATGCTGAGGTAAAATGGTTATTAATACAGATTATAATTCTTTTATCGATCAAAATAGTGTTGTTGATGCTTATTTTCATATGTTCTTTTACCAATCAAAATAGTATTGTTGAAGCTTATTTTCATATATTCTAGACAGGGGCATTGAATTCATTTGTTATGTATGTCATACAGTGTAATGCCAGGTAGCAAAGATATTCCATTGGAGGTGGGGAGGGTGTTTAATATTTATCTGCAAAACTGGAGTTCCTTGAGTTTGTAGAACTCTATATTTTAACTGTGGTTTGTCCCAACCCCCCCTAAAAGATTCTTGCCTAAAATGGAAAGATGGGGAAATACTGGGATTTGGCAATGCAATTTTTAAAATAAACATCAAGAGAAGCACAAGGATCACACCAGAAACTAAAAATATAAATGCTCTGAGCCTAGGACCCAGGGGAAAACATGAAATGGCTGAGCATTGTAAGCTTCTCCCCCACCCCAGTCTACTCAAAGTGGGAGTGGCTCTCCAGGTTCTCAGGGGTTTTTTTACAGGGTGGTTTGATATAGTAATGTTGGTTGTCCTCTTCAGCACTTGTTCTGCTATTCCATCTGAGCCCCACATTAGAAGGATGTGTGTTAAAACTAATATTTCTCTGCAAAACTGGAGTTCCTTGAGTTTGTAAAATTCTATATTTTAACTGTGGTTGGTCCCAAACCTCCCCCCCACCCTTAAAAGATGCCTGCCTAAAATGGAAAGGTGGGAGAATAGTGGGATTTGGCAATGCAATTTTTAATATAAAACAACAAGGGAAAATTTTCACTATGGAGGAAGGCCATTCTCATACAACTGAAAGATATTGTACATAAAGGAGAAATATTGGAAAAGTCAAAATTAGACAGGAACCCTGGCTTAAGTTACCATGGTATCAATTCCTACAGTTAAAGCATCTCACAGAGAAAGTGAGATTAGAGCATGTTTATGCACTCCATTCACTGACTTTGAAATCTTAGTAAATAGAAACAGGTACAATCTTAAGGAGGTGTTGCCCCCCCCCAGTTGGAATAATGAGACAGACAACAGTTTGGAAGTAAACAAGGGCCACTTTATTAACTATTTAACATAACATTGTGGCAAGGGACCAGCTAAACGAGCACGGAACAGGCAAGGCAGGCGTCACTCCCTGACCCGCCTCTTTGCCCTTTTCATGGGCGGGTCACCCAGCTCCGGTCTTGAGCCATTGGTCTGGCTTGTAACCGGCAGCCCAGCAAAACTGGTTGCCACCTAGGAGCGCCAACCCCTGAAGCCTTCCAACTTGCAGAGAGGAGCATTACCCAAAGAGGTTCCCAGAGGTGATCACCGTTCCCCACCCTGGACCTTCAAAATCAAAAGGTGGTTCCTGATGACCCCCTGTTCCCTAATGGTGAAAATGCTGTAAGGTGCTCACTGGTTCCGGTTTCTTGCCCGCACAAATCTGCCACAGCCAAGGTCAAGCCTCTGCTTTGGCCTTTGCCCCCACCTAACAGCCTAAAACTAACCTAATCTCTTGCCGCGAGTTCTGGAAAATAACCCATTGCCCTGGTCTGATAGATGCACCCTGTCAGTCCTATAAAGGTCCTGGAACTCAACCACCTCCCATGGCCTTCCTCATCTGGTGGGTGGCTTTGCCCTTCATGGCAAGGCAGAATAGCCAACCAGACTATCTGCACATTGGGCCACCTTGCTCTTATCATCACAAGGCCCGCCTCAACTTGTCATTCTGGGCCATCTTGCTCTTATCATTGCAAGGTCTGCCTCAGCTAGTAACAGAAGGGCCTTGCCGGGCCGGCCAGACTATCTGCACTCTGGGCCATCTTGCTTTTACCATCACAAGGGCCACCTCAGTTTTTCACACGAGGACCTTGCCGGCCGTACTATCCACACTCCCGGCCATCTTGCTCTTATCATTTCAAGATTTGCCTCAGCTCATAGCACAAGGGCCCAGTGGGTGGCCCAAAGATCATGCTGTGGCCGCAGACATTGACTCTTTGTCTGAAAGAAAAACCTAGTTAATAACTTTAAACCTTGTAATTCCATTCTTCACTGATCAAATGAAATAACTTATTTATATTCTTGTGTAGCAAAGGAAGCCCCCTCCCTTTAAAGGGATGTTAATTATCCAGTGATGTTATTTACCTCCATGCCATGAAAAACTACAGCTGTGCATTTCCATGCATTAAGTCTCTATTAAACAGACAAGACTCTTTTCCTTCAGAACGTCTGGCAACCTAGCACCCTGAAAGATAGGAAACTGAGGCCTGGAATTGTCACTGGCTAAAGTCTATGTCAGAAGAGAGCATCACTGATCTAGTCCCAGATCCCCTGGATTGTCAAACTGTGAAAACAACACTAGAGGATATCTGGATCAATTATCTTAGTGCCTTGGCATTCTTAAAGAACTATTCCAACTATTGCAACCAGACCTGAACAGGGAGGCATCCATTGTTTTAAAAGTCAAGGGACCACCCCAAAAAGGCATTTTGAAATGCTTTTAGGTATATGAAATGCTTCTTTAATAACCACTAAGAACCATCATAGCCAACCGGTGAGTTCGGCTTTAAAAATGTGATATTGTAATTTCCAATGTGGTGTCGCTTTAAAAACCTGTATAATTTAATTTTGTTTGCTTATTTGGCATTTTATTTATTTATTTATTTATTTATTTATTCTAAAAAACCTTACCCTGAAGAGTGTGCAGTACCTATCATTTCTTAATAGAAACCGGGTTCCTATCCTAAAGACCAGGACAAGCACACAGAAATGTGCATTGGCTCCTTCATACCATCCGATGTATGCACATACGTGCAGGCCGTGTGCTCACTCGCCATAATGCGAAGATAGCTCCAGTGGCACCTATTTACCTATATGCAAGTAAGGCTGGGCTGCCAGGTCTAGAAATAGATCCATTCCTCCGAAGTGCATGGGCAGGTCTGGCCTCCCAAGCCCTGCCGATCCTCTGATGAGTCCTGCTTAACCCTTGCCCCCACTGGAACCTCCCTGGAAGCCATCTGCCTCTTTTCCTATTGCTGTGGCTGCCCCGCTGCATCCCAGCCAGCACCTCCCTCAGACTGTCCCCATATACCTGCTAAAAACAGAAAACAAGGTACTAATGACGTATTGCAATGAATATTATGAATCCTAATACATGACAAAGACTAACCAAATTTGCCAACTCAGCGTGCGTTCCCACTGTCAAAGTCACATGTGCTGATAAGGATTTCTTCGCAGAAGGAAACCATTAGAAATTCAGTTGTTTTCCATTTGAATTACACTTGATTTCACCCCCATACTCTAAGTGTCCAATTAAGCTACCAAGTTTCAAGTAGCCGTTCCCATTGGCTGCACTCCCACACTTCAAATTCTGTTTCTATTCATAGTTTACAGTTAGATACCATTAAGGGCTTCAATAGTATTCAGAGAAGAAGAAGAAACAGATTTATACCTCGCTCTTCAGTCAGTGACCTACAATCTCGTTCCCCTCTTCTCCCCACAAAAGACACCCCGTGAGGTAGGTGGGGCTGAGAGAGCTCTGAGAGAACAGCACCAAGAAAACTGCGACTGACCCAAGGTCACCCAGCTGGCCTCATGTAGAGGAATGTGGAATCAAAACTGGTTTCCCTGGATTAGAGTTCACCCCTTTTAATCACTACACCAGAATTACATCCCTTTGCCTTAGGGGCAAACATTGTAATCCGAAGAACTGGCAATTTATACTGACTTACTCAGAAAAAGGCCATCTAATGTGCTATGTTGAATACAAAAACCCTGTCTACAGTCTCAGATATAAATAAGCCCTGCTGCTATAAGTAGGTAAACCATTGTTATTCTTCCTAAGGAATAGCCCCCCTCAATAGCACTGTGCACTTGATAAAACTAGTATTGCCTTATTCAGACTGGCAAAAGCTCTCTAGCTCGCAGGCTCTCTAGGTTTTTCATATCACCTACTACCAAATCCTTTAACTAAATGCTGGGGATTGAACCTGGGACCATCAGTCCACTTCAAAATGACCACCAAATTTAACTAGGATGACGCGCCTGGCGGGCTGGGTCGGACGGCTTGGCAGGTTGGGCAATGTTTCACCCACGCCTCTACCTCTGCATCAATGCCTGGCCACCAAACATAGATCCGGGCGAGGCCTTTCATCGTAACGATGCCCGGGTGCACTTCGTGAAGGGCCTTGAGAACTTGTTGCCGGAGGGTGCTGGGGACCACGACCCTGTCACCCCACAGCAGGCAGCCTTTGTGCACTGGCAACTCCTCCCGGCGGGCCATAAATGCAGTGAACTCCGGGTCCTCTATCTTCGCAGGCTACCCCTTCACCACCCAGCCCGGCACCTGGGATATGATGGGGTCCCGGGCTGAGCGGTGGGCAATGTCGGCAGCCTGCAGTGGGGCATCTGGTAGGCCATCCAGCTGGAGGACAAGGTGCACAGGAGCTGGATCCTCAACCACGTCTGGTAGGGGAAGACGGCTAAGGGTGTTGGTGTGGTCCATAGCTTTCCCCAGGCGGTGTTGTAGCTGGTAATCATAGCCCGCAAGGAAAATGGACCACCGCAAGACCCGCAGGGAGAGGACTTGAGGTGTCCGGCGATTGGGTGCAAAAAGGCCGAGGAGCGGGCAGTGGTCTGTGGCGATGGTGAACGGCCGGCCATAGACAAAGTCATGGAACTTCTTGACCCCGGCCACTATGGCTAGTCCCTCACGATCTATCTGGGCGTAGTTCCGCTCAGCCGTAGATAGAGTGTGCGAGTAATACACAACCAGGACCTCCCACCCACCCGGGAGATGATGCGCCAGCACTGCACCGACGCCGTAGGGTGAGGCGTCACATGCCAATACTACCAGCAGTGCCTCATCGAAGTGGGCCAGGACCGAGTTGGAGATCAACAGTTCTTTAACATTCCGGAACGTGGCGGCCTGGTGGGGCCCCCACACCCAGGGGGCCTCCTTGTCTAACAAGTGATGGAGGGGCTTCACTACCGCTGCCTTGTGGGGAAGGAAGGATTGGTAGAAATTAAGAATCCCTAAAAACGCCTGTAATTCGGTTTTAGACTTCAGTGACGGAGCCTCCACGATTGCCTTTACTTTGTCTCGGGTCGGGTGTAGGCCCTCTGCATCCACCGTGAAACCCAGAAAGTCCACTGACGGCACCCCCAGCTGACACTTCTCTAGTTTAACTTTGAGTCCGGTGTCCTGGAAATGGCGGAGAATTGTGCGGAGGCGGTCTACAAAGTCGGCCGGCGTGGCAGTGGCAATCATCACATCATCAAAAAATGGGGTGACGCCGGGTATTCCTTTGAGAAGAGAATCCATCAGTTGTTCGAATAACCTCGGTGCCACACTCACCCCAAATTGCAGTCTCTTGACATGGAATGCCCCCTGGTGGGTCACGATAGTTTGTGCCTCAGCAGTCGCCTCATCTACTGGCAACTGTTGGTAAGCCTGGGCCAAAGATCCTTTATGTTCTTTAAGGTGGCCAGTACGTGGCTAACAACAGGTACCAGATATACATGGTCCTGTAGCGCCTTATTCAGCGTAATTTGTAGTCTGCGCAGATGCAGACTGCCCCGTTCGGCTTTTCTACCACTAATATGCGGATCTCCCATGCTGCGTGGGAGACTGGTTTCAGGACGCCTTGAGCTACTAGGCGGTCCACTTCTGCGTCGATTTTAGGCTTGACCGACAATGGAACCGTCCTGGCACATATTTGGATAGGGGCCACCTTGGGGTCTAGACGCAGGGACAACGGGGGCCCCGTATAACGGCCTAGAGAGTCATAAAAAATGGCAGGAACTCCCGGCATATCCCTTAGAAATAATGGGCTGTGCATAGCTGGACTCCCTCGATCGAAATCCCCAGGGGCTCAAACCAGGCATGACCCAGCAAGCTAACCAGGTTTCAGTACCTGTTCTGATGCATGTGTGAGGTGGTAAAGGCCAATCGTCCTCGAAGTGGGCATCTGCTCTGTGATGCGGTGGCTGGGTTCGGTGGGTAGCCTTGGAGTGACATGCCCGGGCGATGTGGCCAGTGCACCCACAATTACGATATATGGCATCTTGGAACTGGCATCTTGGAACTGGCATGTTTTCCTCTCATGCCTGACGCAGCAGCTGGCACACTCTGGGGCTGCTGCGCTGGGATGCTTGTGGGTGGAGCTTGCATTCAAGGCTGGAGTGCGGTGCGGTGCTTGTGTGCAGTGGACCTCCGCGCCCTCAGGGTCGGCCGGCATGGTGATGGCAGCCTTGTGCATGGTGGTGGCTGCTGGGTGGGACCTTTCCTACGTGGTGGTGGTGGCGATGGCTGATGCTATCGTGACAGTCTCACCCTCCGCATCACCGTAGTTTCTCCTCCTGTAGTCCTGTGATGAAACGGTCTCGAAGGGCCATATCCAAGTGTGCTCCGAATTTGCACGTGGATGCCAGGCGGCGGAGCTCCGCAAGGAACTCCATGGCAGTTTCATGGCCTTGCTGACTCTGCTGGTGGAACACCATGTGGCACGTCATCTCTGATGGCTTAGGCGTGTAGTAGTTCTGGACAGCAGTGACGATTTCGTCAAAGGAGCAGTCGTTGAGCGTCTTAGTTCTATGATGGTGGGTCCACAGGACCCAAGTAGGAGGCCCTTCTTCATGGCCTCATCCGTCACCTCGTAGAATACCAGGACTGACTTCAGGCCGGTGATCCAGGCTCCCCATTGGTGTGGACGGGCTGTATCAAATAGCAGTACCAGCCCTGATCCCGGAGCAATGGCTATTGTGCTGATTGGTTGCGGCTGGGAAGCGGCTTGCTCACCCTCGTTACTCATCGATCGGAGGAGTGTAGGTAGCAGTGCATTGTCTTCCCTCACGGAGTCCCGTCAGCCCAGCTGGAATGCTCAGCAAGATCCCATCCTCGTCGCCATTGAAGTGTATTGGGCTAGACGCATGTAGAAACCACTGAGATGGGTGTAGTGATTAGCATGGTTTACTGGTACACAACAAAGATAACAACTACTGGCTGACTGGCCAACTATACACACACCTGGGGACACACCCCTAGGTCCCGTTGGTGGGTTTAAATCTCCCGCCACGGTTCTATTGGCTCCCAAGTGGAGAGACTAGGAGCCTAGTCCCCATTGTTCCTACAGAGTCAAGCTCGGGGGTATTCGCTGGCCCCTGGTGGCGGTCAGCGGACATAACACATGGCTTCCCCCAGGTCATCCAGTGGCTACAAGTGGAGGAATGGGGATTTTAAAAAATTATTATTTTATTTATTTATTTTTTAAAACAGTGTTTTAATTTCTTACTTTAAAATAAAAAATTGCAGCCTAAAGCACTCCTAGAAACAACTGCAAAAGTACCACTTCAAAATGACCACCAAATTTAACTTTAAAATGGCCACCAAAAAAGGTTATGTAAAATGGCCACCAGAATACCTAGCAGAAAATAGCCACCGCACTTAAAGAAAGCCCCTAGGGGCTCGTTAAGTCTGAAATGGGGAGGTAGGAGTGACAGTAAAAACTAGTCAGCTCTACCCACTGCCAATCCACAGGCCACAATTGCTTGGTAAAAACCAACCACCTGCCCCTAAATAATAGCAGAGGATGGGAAGGGGATTAATAAAATGGGGGGGAGAGAACGGGGGCATGAGGCAGCCTTACTCTGCTGCCGCCCCATAGATGCTGCAAGGTCTAGGCCTGTGGAAGTAAAGTTAAGTGTGAGGGGGGGTAGCCCAGCAGCCTTTCCAAATGCAGCCTCCCACAGCCCCATGAATAGTGTTTGTTTTTTAAACACACTGAGAACCGTAAGCCTCTGATGTGGAACCAAAGATCAGGCCGCCGGA
>NW_015173232.1:41337-42644 GCF_001447785.1 Gekko japonicus | reverse complement strand
TCACATGTCTCTTGAGAAACCTGTATAAGGGTCAAGATGCGACAGTTAGAACCGGATATGGAACAACTGATTGGTTTAGCATAGGAAAAGGAGTACGACAAGGATGTATATTGTCACCTTGCTTATTTAATATATATGCAGAGTACATCATGCAAAATGCTGACCTCACCTCACATGTCTCTTGAGAAACCTGTATAAGGGTCAAGATGCGACAGTTAGAACCGGATATGGAACAACTGATTGGTTTAGCATAGGAAAAGGAGTACGACAAGGATGTATATTGTCACCTTGCTTATTTAATATATATGCAGAGTACATCATGCAAAATGCTGACCTGGATGGAACACAAGCAGGAATTAAGATTGCTGGAAAAAAGATCAACAACCTCAGATATGCAGACGATACCACTCTAATGGCAGAAAGTGAAGAGGACCTAAAAAGCCTCTTGCTCAGGATAAAAAGCTCAGCATCAAAAAAACTAAGATCATGGCATCCGGCCCCATCACTTCCTGGCAAATAGAAGGGGAAGTCATGGAAGTAGGGACAGACTTCACGTTCCCGGGAGCCCAGATCACCGCAGACTGTGACAGCAGCCATGAAATTAAAAGATGCCTGCTCCTTGATAGGAAAGCGATGGCGAACCTAAACAGCATGATAAAAAGTAGAGACATCACCCTACCAACAAAAGTCTGCATGGTCAAAGCAATGGTATTCCCAGTAGTAATGTATGGCTGCGAGAGTTGGACTATAAGGAAGGCCGAGCGCTGAAGAATAGATTCTTTTGAACTATTGTTAAGTACGAGACTCAACACAGCTAGTGAACAGTGAATCAGCTTTATTAACAAAGTCAGAAGAAATTAGGAGAACAAGAACGAGACAAAAACATAGTGCAACAGGCTCTCCTTTAAACAGTCTGGGCTTGGGTATCCATGCCCACATGCCAGCTAACAATGAATAACTATTTACAGATAAGGCCCAATCAGAGTGTTTCCCTCCAGATCATTACACAGCTCTGATTGGTCTATTTACAATCCTGGTTCAGACTCAAGCTTAACATGGTTTTTCAATATACAACAACTATGGTGCTGGAGAAGACTCTTGAGAGTCCCTTGGACTGCTAGAAGATCAAGTCAGTCAATCCTAAAAGAAATCAACCCTGACTGTTCCCTGGAAGGCCAGATAATGAAACTGAAGCTCAAATACTTTGGTCACCAAATGAGAATGGAGCACTCACTGGAGAAGACCCTGATGCTGGGAAAGATTGAAGGTCAAAGAAGACGGGGACGGCAAAGGATGAGATGGTTAGA